>NC_056733.1:633283381-633413381 GCF_019279795.1 Protopterus annectens
ATGTTGGAAAGACAAATCATAGTCTTAAAGAAAGAATTCTGGAATAGCTGGGTGAAATTAGAAGGAAGGTTAGAACAAATGCACAGAGTAAACATGTTGCGTCTAATGTTAATCATACTTGCTGTTTAGAGTGGTACAATTAACTCCTAAGAGTATTAGGGGAGGATGTGTTGTTAACAAACCAGAGAACAATGAATTGAAATGGATCATCACCCTGCAGGCAGACACAGGCTTTGGTTTGAATGATAATATTTCACATAACTGTACTTGCTATCAAGGAAGCTAAAACTCTAATTAGTTGTTATGGTAACAGTGATAAGGGTTTGACTTGTTAATTGATTTGCCTGTTTACTGATGCAGTCTAATGCGTTTGTTAGTTGGTCTGAAGAAGTATTGTATATACGAAAGCGCTCACCTTTATTTTATTTTGTACATTAAGCATCTTCATCGGGTGTGTTGTTGTTTGCTTGTTTTCTTTTTTGACTTTTTTTGTGCTGAACAAACTTGAAATTAGGTTGGACCTCTGTCTTTTCTTACTTTTCTCCCAGAGGCAGAGGGAGGAAGTGTAAATGGAAGACTCCATCCTTGGAGTAGAGGGGGCCTGCAGAACCAAGGGTCACTTGACTCTCTCAGACAGGCCCTTACAGTGCTCCTCAAAGGTTGCCTGACTGTACTTCTCTGGAGGCAGTCATGGTGCACTTATCCTGGGTTGCCTTTTAAAGCTCAGAGTTTCAAAACTTTGAACTTCAAAAGGCAGAGACTAGAAGGTTGAAGTTTTTAAACTTCTAATGTTTTTGAATGGAGATCACTGTACAGCATAGAATGGAATATTTCCCATTTTCCTCACTATATAGCAGTCTTTGAAATGGTATATTTATTAGCAGGAGTTGTAGGGGGGGTGCAGGGGGCTTGCTCCCCTGCAAAAAGTAAAAAAAATATGTATTTATTTATTTATTTGTTCCGTTTTCGAAGTTTCAGATCTTTGATGTTCTGGTTTCGGCCATTTGAAGTTCAAAGTTTTTGAAGCTTTTAGCTTTTGAAGTAGATCCCTTATCCTTGCAACTAAACACCTGGACAGCCATCACAAAAAAATTGTTTGGTGCAAAGGATCATATCTAGAGGATATTTCATACCCATTTCACAAAGTCCTTCACAAAAGAGATGCCTTCCCAATGTTGCAGCCAATCAGGGGGAGTTGGCAGTTCTAGAAATTCAAAAACTGCTAGAAAAAGAGTCCTCCACTAGGGTCCTACCAGAGCAATCAGGATTTGAAATTTACTTTTTAGAGCCAAGGAAAACAGGGGACCTGTGACCTATTCTGGATCTCGGTCATCTAAATCAATTTGTGAGGCTCTCCAAGTTGCAGGTGGTCAATCCATTCTGTCTTTTTATACAGAAGGACGACTGGATGTGCTGTGTAGATCTTCAAGATGCATACTATCGCAACAAAATAAACAGGTGCTCTCAAAGATATCTGCGCTTACATAGGATCATAGGAAGTTGCTAGGCCATTGGCCCTGAGGCCCTTATAAGCCTAGCCAAGAGTTTAGCCCATGTATAGACCAATCAGCACCCGATGCCCCTGTCCAGCAGGGACACGGATGGAATCCCAGGGATGTATTTTCTATTTCCCATCCAGTTGTCCAGGTTGCACTTAAAAAAGGGGTACTGTTTACCCCTTCAGCTGGGAGCTAGTCATTACCAATTCAGAGCCCTGCCTTTTGGTCTCACCACAGTCCCCAGGGTGTTCACCAAATGCATGGCAGTGGTAGAAGATCATCTCAGACTGCACGGATTCATAGTGTTCTCTTATTTAGTCGACCGGCTTCTTTACGCACCAGACAAATATCTTCTAGAGGAGGCCAGGGATTACTTATTCTAGTTGTGTCCATTCCTAGGATCACAATTAATCTTTCCAAGTCCCATCTTCAACCAGTTCAAGTCTTGGAGTTTATAGGAGCTTGCCTGAACACCGTCAGCCAGTTTGTGTTTTTATCCCCAAGCAGATTAGAGCATCCGTCTTCTCCAGCAAGATTGGTTCCTCAAGCCTTAGATTCGATGGCTGCAATGATCACTCTGTTACCTACAGCTTGCCTTCACATGGTAGTTCTTCATTGGATTCAGGCAGTACAATGGTTGATGTTTTGGCACCCTTTGAAACATCCTATAAATTTTTGCGAGCTTGCAGACTCCCTACTTTGGTGGATGCAACCCATCAAGGTTTTCAGGGACGTCCCTTTATCCTTCCTCCCCTGAGGGCCACGTTGACCATGGCCGCCTCCCACTTGGGGTGGGGCATTTCTAGGTTTGGACTGTTCAAGGCACGTGGTCCCCGGAAGAGAACAATTTGCTTATCGATGTTTTAAAGATGAAAGCAGTCTTATTAGCATTACAGGCCTTTCAGAACTCTTTTCCCTCTACGAACAATTTCTTTCATGGCAGACAATATATCAGTGGTGTGGTACATCAACAAACCGGGGAGAACCAGATTTTTAACCCCTTTGCCGAGAAGCAATAAGAGTGGCAGTGGGTGATCTCTTCCCACTGCTTTCTTGTAGCAAAGCACAAACTGGAGAAATCCATTGCTTTAGCTGACAAGCTTAGCAGGGTCATAGTGATGCTGCACCAGTGGTCTGTCAGTCATGCAGTGACAGAAATGATTTTTCATCACTGGTGTCAACCTTGCTGTGACCTTTTTGCCTCTTCCGTGAACAGCAAGTGCAGCAGGTTTTTCTTTCTAATCATCCTTCTGGTGGAGTCCATGAGAGATGTTCTAGCCCACGCTTGGCCCTCTGGTCTCTTGAATGCTTGTCCTCCCCTACCCTTAATACCCAAATTTCTCCTGAAAGCACAATGGTTGAAGAGCAAGGTAATCCTCTTTGCCCCTTTCTGGCTTTGATTGGTATGGTTTTCATTCCCATGGCGTCATCGCCTATGTCCACCTTGGACACTGGACCCCAGTCCATATCTACTATCTCATTCATTGGGGATGATTCATCTGGACATTCAAAGCCTCAAATAGACCGCATGGATGCTCCAATTCCAATGATGGCTTGACAGTCCAAGATTTCCTTTCCAGTTCACCAAGTCTTATTTTCATCCCAGAAACCTTCTAAAAGAAAAATTTATAAGAGTAAATGGAAGAGATTTTCCTATTGGACAGAACAGAGGAAGTTGGATCTTTACTGCTCCAGATGTTCTTCCTGTTTCACTGTTGCAGTCATTACATTTGGGTTATCTTCTTGCAGGTAGCCCTCAGTCGGCCTGATTAACAAAGTCTTGAGTCCTGCGTCGGTTGCTGTCCCTTCTTCCATTACATCAGGTCGTCAGGGGTATAAAACATGCAGCCGAAGCCATTACATCAGTCTTTCTTGCCGTGCAGTGCCCGAAGCAGAAGCAGTTCGCAAGTGCCGGTCGGCCGACTCCTGAAATTTTTGTTTTCGAGTTTCAGAGCCGAAGTCTTCAACTAAAGCTAAGTACCCCATTGGGGAAACTTTTTTTCTTGCTCCTTACCGATGACAGTATACTTGTGGAAAGCAAATACGTCATAAAGATTTTAATTCGTACTGTATTTCTTGCCTAGGCCCTGACCACAAAGTACCTTGCTGTCGGTTTTGTGCTTTATTTAATCAGCGCACTGTCCATCATCTGTATATTTTCGCCTCTAAATATTTTGGTTCTCTGTTTAATTATCCAGAAATGTCGGTTAGCCATCCGACTTCTGGGATTCTGAAAAAACACAAGGATAAAGACAGAGACAGGCCGCCGAGGTCCAAAACTGCCGACGACGCTTCTCCTAAGCCAGTCGCCAGTTCGCCGGTACTCGGGCGCTTTCGACGCCCCTGATACCCACTACTACTGATTCGTAGGCCTCTACCGAGACCCATTCGGAGTCCGGTATGCCGCGAGATGCTTCAACTATGGAACCCGCGGATGTCTCTACCTTGGATGGGTCCAGAGCCGCTGTGCAGGCACTGGCTTCTGAGGGTGTATTCAGGCCTATGGACTTGCATATTAAACAGACGCCTCCTTCTTCACTTAGGCCTAAATCTCGAACCATGCCTAAAAAAGCAATGCCCAGGCTATATGCTCAGGCCTTTATGCCTAAAAAACAAATGATAAGAATGGCTGAAGATCTAATTACTCTAATCAGGGGTAGCCAACCACCCCCACTTCTAAGAGGCCTAGGACTGAAGTTGTTTCTGAATCTTCTGACCAGGATTCAGTTTTTTCTGATTCTTCTGATGATCTGGATTTGCCCTTATCTACTTATGAGGATTCTGATGCAGAGGACTCTATTCCTTCTGCCTCCCCTCCAGAGGATTTTTCTTTGGATGAAGTGGTGATGACTGTACCCAAGGGTGAGAGACTGGTGATTGGAGCAGATTTCAATGGGCATGTTGGTGAAGGGAACAGAGGGAATGAAGAAGTGATGGGTAGGTATGGTGTTAAGCAAAGGAATGCAGAAGGTCAGATGGTAGTGGATTTTGCGAAAAGGATGGACATGGCTGTGGTGAATACGTATTTTAACAAGAGGGAGGAGCATAGGGTGACATACAAGAGTGGAGGAAGATGCACACAGGTGGATTATATCTAATGTAGAAGGGTCAGTCTGAAGGAGATTGGAGACTGTAAAGTGGTGGCAGGGGAAAGTGTAGTTAGGCAGCATAGGATGGTGGTTTGTAGGATGACATTCATGATCAAGAAGCGGAGGATGAATGTGAGGGCAGCACCAAGGATCAAATGGTGGAAATTGAAAAAGGGTAATTGTGAGGTGGGGTTCAGGGAAGAGTTAAGACAGGCACTGGGTGGCAGTGAATAGTTACCGAATAGCTGGGTAACTACAGCAGAGCTAGTAAGAGAGATGGTTAGAAAGGTGCTTGGTGTGACATCTGGAAAGAGGAAGGACGACAAGGAGACCTGGTGGTGGAATGAAGTAGTACAGGAGAGTATACAGAGAAAGAGGTTGGAGAAGAAGTGGGATTGTCAGAGAGATGAAGAAAGTAGACGAGAGTATAAGGAGATGAGGTGCATTGCAAAGAGAGAGGTGGCGAAGGCTAAGGATAAGGCGTATGAAGAGTTGTATGAAAGGTTGGACACTAAGGAGGGAGAAAAGGACCTTCGCTAGACAGAGGGACCGAGCTAGTAAAGTTGTGCAGCAGGTAAGGGTGATAAAGGATAATGAGGGAAATGTACTCACAAGCAAGGAGAGTGTGTTGAGCAGATGGAAAGAGTACTTTGAGGGCTGATGAATGAAGAGAATGAGAGGGAGAGAAGATTGGATGATGTGCGGATAGTGAATCATGAAGTGCAGTGGGATTAGCAAGGAGGAAGTAAGGATAGCTGTGAAGAGGATGAAGAATAGAAAGGCTGTTGGTCCAGATGACATACTTGTGGAAGCATGAAGGTGTTTAGGTGAAATGGCAGTGGAGTTTTTAACTAGATTGTTTAATGAAATCTTGGAAAGTGAGAGGATGCCTGAGGAATTGAGAAAAAGTGTGTTGGTACCTATTTTTAAGAATAAGGGTGATGTGCAGAGCTGTAGTAACTACAGAGGGATTAAATTGATCAGTCACAGCATGAAGTTATGGGAAAGAGTAGTGAAAGCTAGTTTAAGAAGGGAGGTGATGATTAGTGATCAGCAGTATGGTTTCATGCCAGGAAAGAGCACTACAGATGCAATGTTTGCCCTGGGGGTGTTGATGGAGAAGTACAGAGAAGGGTCAGAAGGAGTTGCATTGTGTTTTTGTGGACTTAGAGAAAGCATATGACAGGGTGCCTAGAGAAGAGTTGTGGTATTGTATGAGGAAGTCGGGAGTGTCAGAGAAGTATGCAAGAGTGGTACAGGATATGTACGAGGGTAGTGTGACAGCGGTGAGGTGTTCGGTGGAAGTAACGGATGTTTTTAAGGTGGAGGTGGGATTACATTAAGGATCAGCTGTGAGCCCTTTCTTATTTGCAGTGGTGATGGACAGGTTGACAGACGAGATCAGACAGGAGACTCCATGGATTATGATGTTTGCAGATGACATTGTGATCTGTAGTGAAAGCAGGGAACAGGTGGAGGAGACCCTGGAGAGGTGGAGATATGCTCTGGAGAGAAGAGGAATGAAGGTCAGCAGGACTAAGACAGAATATATGTGTGTCAATGAGAGGGAGGATAGAGGAATGGTGAGGATGCAGGGAGTAGAGGTGGCGAAGGTGGATGAGTTTAAGTACTTGGGCTCAACAGTTCAGAGTAATGGTGAGTGTGGAAGTGAGGTGAAGAAGAGAGTACAGGCAGGATGGAGTAGATGGAGAAGAGTGTCAGGAGTGATTTGTGACAGACGAGTACCAGTAAGAGTGAAAGGGAAGGTCTACAAGAGGGTAATGAGACCAGCTATGTTATATGGGTTGGAGACAGTGGCATTGACAAAAAGGCAGGAGTCAGAGCTTGACCTGGCAGAGTTGAAGATGTTAAGATTTGCACTGTGTGTGATGAGGATGGACATGATTAGGAATAAGTATATTAGAGGGTCAGCCCAGGTTGGAAGGTTTGGGGACAAAGCTAGAGAGGCAAGATTACGTTGGTATGGACATGTGCTGAGGAGGGATGCAGATTATATTGGGAAAAAGATGCTAAGGTTGAAGCTGCCAGGTAAGAGGAAAAGAGGACGGCCTAAGATGAGGTTTATGGATGTGGTGAGACAGGACATTCAGGTGGTTGGTGTGACGGAGCAAGATGTGGAGGACAGGAAGAAATGGAAACAGTTGATCTGCTGTGGCGACCCCTAAAGGGGGACGCCAAAAGAAGAAGAAAGAATGCATTCTACTGAACAGGTTGGAAAATATACTTTGCAATGTGGTTTTGATTATTTAGAGGCCTCTTGCAGGGCTGCTGTTACTGGGTCTGTGCTCAGAAGGCATGCTTGGCTTAACTAGCAATCTTCACCTGATCATGTTAAAGCTAAATTGTTGTATGCTCCCTTAAGTCAGGACCGCCTGTTTGGCAACAAGGCTGAGGAAGTTCTTAAAAAGATGGAAGATAAAGCAAAATCTATGCAAACTGTTAAAGATTTCTTACACGTTCAGCCTCCTAGATTTAGTAGGCACTGGCCCTCTAAACATTGGTCCTTTCCAGCCCCTTCCAGGTCTTCTCAAGCCAAACCCAGACACAGCAGAAACCCTAAGATGTCCTTCAAGGATGCATCTGCAGTCCTAACAAATGGGTTGTCCTGGCCTCAGGCAGCCCTTCGGTCGGCCGGATTCCAAAGTCTGGGTCTGGCCTCGGCTGATGTCGCACTTCACCCGACGTCATAGCTGCAGTTCAGCGGGTATAAAGGCATCAGCCGACGCCATTTTCCCCAGTCTTTCTTGCCGCGTGGCGCCCAAAGCAGAAGCTGTTCGCAAGTGCCGGTCGGTCAGAACCAGAGATTGCTACTACCGAAGACTTCTAAAAAGCTAAGTACCCCGTTGGGGACTCTTTCTTGCCTCAGCCGATGTCAGAAAAAGTGAATAACTGTTTAACTTGTGGGAAACAAATACC
Organism: Protopterus annectens; assembly: GCF_019279795.1. Taxonomy (NCBI): domain Eukaryota; kingdom Metazoa; phylum Chordata; order Ceratodontiformes; family Protopteridae; genus Protopterus; species Protopterus annectens. Next base: position 633,290,907 of record NC_056733.1, read on the forward strand.
TCATAAAGATTTCCACTCTTACTGCTTACCTTGTTTAGGCCCAGACCACGACGTAGCAGCCTGTCTAGCCTGTGCTTCTTTCAACCGACGGACACTTAGACGTCGGTCGGAATTTGCTGAGGAGTTTTTCGGCTCCGCTTTTGCTTTCAACATGCCGTCGGAAACTCCGACTTCACAATTAGCTAAAAAGCGCAAGGAAAAGGACCGACACTCGCGGTCCGCGGTTTCGGACGAAACCGCGGTTAAGTCAACCGCGAGTGTCTCGGTTTCAGCTGAAACCGAGCCCTCGGTTCTTCCATCGGCCGAAAGCTTGCCTCCCACCGAGGCCTCATCCAGCATGGCTGAATCTGCTACTGAAATTCCACCTGCTCTTACCGGTTCACAGGATTTATCTGATACTATCCCTTTAGATATATCCACTTCTGCACGTGGAGCTGCTAGGCCCCCTGCATCCATGTCGATTAAGGCTTTTGCCAGGGCTAAAGCAGCAAAATCAACCAAGACTGTGCCTATTAAGACCCCCTCTCACAGGCCTAGCTCTAGTACTCAAATGCTTAGTCTAGCAGAGGATCTCATTTCTTTGATCAGGGGATCCCAACCTCACCCTGACAGGGCCTCTCACCCACCTCCAGAGAAGAGGCCTAGAGCAGAGCCCCCTGAGCCAGTTTCTTCAGATTACTCTTCTGATGATACAGAAAATACAAACCCTCCAGAAGGCCCTTATTCTCCTTATGAGGACTCTGATGCAGAAGACTCCATTCCTTCTGCCTCTCCGCCTGAGGAATTTTCTTTTGGGGAAACCTTGCATGCTATGAGGGAACAATTTCAATGGCAGGGCCAGGATTTTTCAGACTCTAGGAAAGGCTTAGGACCTTTTGCATTTGCCACAGCACAGGCCTTTAGCCATTCCTCCAGTACTTACTGTTGTGGATGATGCATTTAATGATGCTTGTACTGCCCCTGATTCACTTCCTCCGGCCCCTGCTAAGCCCGACAGGTACTACAGGGTTCGGACACACATTATCATTTGTATAAGGCTCCTTTGCAGATCCTGAAACTATTTCACAGGGACCCAAGGCTGTAGCAGCTACCTCTGCCAAAACCCTCCCTCTGAAAGGGAATCTAGGGCCTTAGAGAGATGGGGTAAAAAAGTTTATACTTCTGCTACTCTTTCGGCTAGGGCCTTAAACTGTCAATTCCACATGATTCAGTATCAGGAATTTATGTTAGACCAGTTAACTAAAAAAACTGTCCTCGCCTGAACCATTAGACAAAATGTCTCTTCAGGAAATGGTACATAACATACAGCAGGTCAGTAATCATTCCTTAAAATGCGGCTATGATGCACTGGAGGCTTCCTTTAAATCAGCTATGACTGGTACAGTGATCAGAAGGCATGCATGGTTAAAAGAGCAGTCCTTACCAGACCATGTAAACTCAAAGCTCCTAGATGCTCCCATGGATAAGCATAATTTGTTTGGCTCACCTGCACAGCAGGTGCTGAAGAAGGTGGAAGAGAAAGCAAAATCTGTCCAGACAGTCAAGGATTTCTTACAGGTCCAGCCTCCAAGGTTTAGTAGGAACTGGTCTTCCAAGAATTGGTCCTTTCCAGACACCACCAGAGCACAGAGAGGCAGGAATAGGCGCCCAAGAGGCAGGGGTCAATCCAGAGGTGGCTACAGGGGATGTCAGTGGCAGCCTAACAACCAGCGAAGTACTGCCACAGATCCAGCCACTACCACTTCCACAGGACAATCACAGTGACTTGGCTCTGAGACCGCCTACCAGGGAACAACTAGATGCACCCTTAGGCGGAAAGCTAGCCTTATTTTCAGTAAACTGGCATTACATCACAGGAGACAAATGGATTTTACAGACAATAGACAAAGGTTACAGGTTTCACTTCCATACTCTACCAAGGAAGAGAGGAATGCCAAACCTACCTCCAAATCAAAAGACAAAAGCTCTAGAACAAATAGACAACTTAATAAGGATGAGAGCTATAGAAAAGGTACCGTCTATGGAACAAGGGCAAGGATTTTACTCCAGACTTTTCCTGGTGCCAAGAAAAGAAAACCAATGGAGACCTATTCTAGACCTGTCCGCTCTGAACACATATCTCATTGTTCCAAAATTCAAGATGCTGACCCTACAGCAGCTTCTTCCCATGCTGGGCAAGGAGTCTTGGCTGGTAACTCTAGATCTCAAGGAGGCATACCTGCACGTCCCCATATGACCAAATTGCAGAAGATACCTCAGATTTCTTGCAGGATCAGAGCATTATCAATTCTCAGCATTACCCTTTGGCTTATCTACTGCGCCCAGAGTATTCACGAAATGCCAGGCATCAGTAATTGCTCATTGCAGGCTCCAGGGAATTCAAATTTACCCTTACCTGGACGACTGCCTGTTACAAGCGGACAACAAAAACAAATTAGCAAAAGATTTGGAAAAGGTCATTCATCTGCTACAAGCCCTGGGATACACAGTCAATATAAAAAAGTCAAGGCTGATACCATCCCAGAGGATAACTTTCTTGGGTGCAGAACTGGACACATCAAATCAAATGGCATCCCTCACAGCAGAAAAGCAGAAGCACCTTCCTCTCTATTTCATGGCATTAACAACGCAGAACCAGCTAACAGCAAGGAAAGTCCTGCAAGCCCTGGGTTACATGGCATCCTGTATAATATTGATTCCACATGCCAGGCTACATATGAGGAAGTTGCAATGGTACCTAAGGAATTTATGGTCTCAGCACAAGCACAGCCTAGAAACCCAAATTCCAATAATTCCATGCCTGAAGCAAGAATTCCAATGGTGGGCTCAGGCCTGTCAATTGAACAAAGGACTGCCCTTCCACAGCCCTCAACCAAGCCAGACTATCACCACGGACACCTCAGACCTCGGTTGGGGGGCTCACATGCTGGACAAGTGCATACAAGGCTTATGGACTCAAGACCAGCTCAACCTACACATAAATCAAAAGGAGATACTGGCAGTAAAACTGGCAATTCAGACATTCAGACCGTTTCTTCAACAGGGTCAATTGCTGATAAGGACGGACAACACCACAGTTATGTGGTACATCAACAAACAGGGAGGCACACATTCATACCCTCTATGCCGGATGGCAATGGACCTCTGGAATGTGGCCCTGAGCTTCAACCTTCAGCTCCAGGCAATATTTGTACCAGGAAAAGAAAATATACTAGCAGACATCCTAAGCAGAACTACCACGGATGCCCACGAATGGATGCTGCATCCAGACATCTTCAAATCCATTACAGGGAAATGGGGACTACCAGAAATAGACTTATTCGCATCCCCACACAACCACCAATTGAAAAAATTCTGCACAAGGACATACCACCCTCTGGCTTGGAAGGTGGACTCCCTATCTTTCAGTTGGGAAAACCTGACAGCATATGCATTCCCACCTCTTCCTTTGATGCACAAGGTGCTATTGAAGATTAAAGAAGACCGCCCAAGGATCATCCTGATAGCTCCAGACTGGCCGAGGCAGCATTGGTACCCATTACTGAGGAGTATGTCTTGGGAACAAATATGGCCTCTGCCCCTAGTTCCCTTACTACTAACACAGAACAACTTCAAAACCCTGCATCCAAACTTGAAAACGTTGCAGCTAGCTGCCTGGAACATTGCATAAGACAAAATAACCCAGATTTATCTCAAAGGGTTAAAGACATTATCTTGGAGGCTCGCAGACCCTCAACAAGGAAAACTTATTCAGCAAAATGGAAAAGATATCTCATTTGGAGTGCAGCTAAAGGAGAAGATGTGTCACTGGTAAACATGGCTAACATCCTGGAATACTTGGCAGAACATTTCCACAATGGCCTGTCCTATTCTTCCATTAAGATTCATGCATCAGCTATTTCAGCAGAATACAACATGGACCCTCCAGTCTTCTCTCATCCTCTACTCAGGCAGTTTCTGAGAGGAATTAAAAATGTAAAGCCACCAAGGAAGCCACCATTGCCCGCATGGGACTTGAACTTTGTGCTGGAAAAAATTGACACTCCCTCCTTTTGAGCCAGCAGCAACAGCAGAATTACAGTACTTATCATGGAAAACTGCTTTCCTGCTTGCAATCACTTCAGCAAGAAGGGTTTCTGAATTACAGGCATTAATGGCAGTACAGCCCTTCCTTATCTTCCATCAAGATAGAGTGTCCATGAGAACTAATCCTACTTTTATGCCAAAGGTGGTCTCCAGGGTATCTCTAAACCAAGCTATCCACCTACCTACATTCTTCCCCAACCCACAGAACAGGGGAAAGATTATTACATACCTTGGATGTACATAGGCAATTGCGCTACTACCTGGACAGAACCAAGAGCAATAGAAAAACTGACCAGTTACTGGTAGCATATGCAACAGGAATGGAAGGAAAAGCAATTTCAAAACAGACAATCTCAAAGTGGATAGGAAATTGCATTAGATTTTGTTACTCTTACCATGGAAAGACAACTCCAGAAAACATCAGACCTCACTCCACAAGGGCTACAGCCACTACTACAGCTTTTTACGAGTGGCTACCAAAGACATTTTAGAGGCTGCTACTTGGAGCTCCGTGCATACATTTGCCAAGCATTATAATCTACCCTTATACTCCAGATCCCGAGCAGGTTTTGCCACTGCTGTTTTGCAAGGGATCTTAACTACACCATAATCTTATTATTACCTCCTCCACCAGTTTGGCTATGGTATTCTACCCATTTGTTAGGACTGCAGATGCATCCTTGAAGGACATAGTACAGTTTTGTACCTACCATAAATGTAGATGTCCGAGAGGTATGCATCTGCAGTCAGGATTACCCACCCTCCTTCCCCTCTGTGGTACTCCTAGGGTATTTGCCCATCTTGTAGCTAGCTGGGGGAATCTATTATGGTATATTTGTTTGTATATATGTATATACTTGATGTTCTTCGTCTCCCCTTGCTGCAGTCCTGACTATTGGGTATAGTCCGCGTCCCAGTCGGCCCGAATAGCAGAGTATAAGGCTGACGTCGGTCATGGCGCCTCAGACTGACGTCAGTACGTCAGGGTACTAATGCGCATGACCGACGTCATATCCTCAGTCTTTTTTGCCGCATGGTCCGATGCAGAAGCAATTTTGCGAGTGCAGGTTGGCGTTCTGAGATTTTCCGAAACCGGAGTTTCAGACCGAAACAGAGTTGGCTAAGTAACCCGTTGGGAACATTTTGGTTTTTCTTGCCTCAGTATTTAACCGGATGTCAGAAAAAGTGAATAACTGTATTTCTTGTGGGAAGCAGATACCGCATAGGGATTATCATACATTGTGTATACCTTGTTTAGGGCCTGAGCACGACGTTGTTGGTTGCCGCTCTTGTGCTAAATTTAACAAGCGCACTATTAAGAGGAGGCTTGATTGTGCTAGGTTAGTGTTTGGGAAGCGTTGCAATTATAATATGCCGTCGGATGCTCCGACGCCCGCTTCATCCAAGAAGCGCAAGGACAAAACAGTGAAGCCTAGGGGTGAGGAACCGGCAGTCCCGGACGTCGGTCCTTTAGAAGGCTCAGGGGAGCCAGAGGTTTTGCCAGGAGTTTCTATGGAGTCTCAGGCAGATACTTTACTGTTACAGGATGTGCCCTCTCAGGAGGTAGGCCAGGCTGAGGGGGCTTCTCAGGTACCTGTTCTTCCCTCTCTTCCCAAGGTAGTTAGGGCCTCTCCTTCTGTTGCCAAAGCTTCTTTTAGAGGTAGGCCAAGTTCAGCTTCTGTGGGGGCTTCTCCTAGCATTTCGGGCTCTGTGCCTAAGAAACATATGCTTAAAATGGCAGAAGATTTGATTACTCTGATTAGAGGTTCTATGCCCCCGCCTGATAAGAGGCCTAGGGTGGAACAGGAGTTTGATAGTTTTGAACAGTGTTCACAAGCTTCAGAGTCTTCTGTGGAAGACTTGCAAGAGTTTCCTGCTTATTCTGATTCTGATGTGGATGATTCCACTCCTACAGCTTCTCCTCCTGAGGATTTTTCATTTTCAGAGACTCTTCACTCCATGAGGGAGCACTTTAAATGGGAAGGCCAGGATTACTCTGATTCCAGGAAAAGGCTTAGGGAATTCTTGTTTTTACCCCAGCATAGGCCCTTAGCTATTCCTCCTGTATTGAATGTGGTGGAGGATGTTTTTGCAGAGGCTTCCCTGAACCCTGACTCCTTGCCTCCTGCTCCTGTTAAGCCTGATAGGTATTATAGGGTGCCCGAAGCTCATAAGTATTTGTTTAAGAGTCCCAGGGCGGACCCAGAAACTGTTTCTCAGGGGCCTAAAGGTGTTAAAGCTTCTGTGGTTAAAAATCCTGTACCCTCTGATAAAGAGGCAAGGGCTTTGGCTAGGTGGGGTAAGAAAGTATATACTTCTTCCACTCTAGCCATGAGGGCGTTGAATTGTCAGTTTCATATGCTGAAATATCAGAATTATCTCCTTTCACAATTGAAATCTAAGGTGGATGCTTTGGCGGAAGGTATTGAGTGTAAAGAATTGCTAGATTTGGTTCATGTGTCTGAACAAGTGGGTAAGCATTCTTTGCAGTGTGGTTTTGATGCTGTTCAGGCCTCCTCGAGGGTGGCTGCTACTAGTTCTGTTCTTCGCAGACATGCCTGGTTGAAGGATCAGAATTTAGCTGAGCATGTTAAGACCAGGATTTTGGATGCTCCTTTACAGTCTGATGTGTTGTTTGGACCGCCTGTGGAAGCAGTTTTAAAGAAAATGGAGGACAAAGCTAAGTCTATGCAGACTGTTTCAGATTTTTTGCAGGTGCAGCCTCCGAAGTTTAGTAGAAATTGGCCTGCTAAGGGGTGGACATATCCTGCTTATGGTTCCCAGTCTAGGGGTAGGTCTAGACGTGGTAGGGGCAGGGCTCAAGGTTCGTTTAGGCCTAGATCAGACAGTTCACCTGCTCAGACTTCTGGTGAGGGCAGGGGTCAGTCCTTTCGTAAGCAGAACCAATGACCTGCCTTTTCAGCTGCCAGTGGGCTCTCGTCTGGCAGCTCCTTTGGGAGGAAGATTGTCTCTTTTCAAAGAAAATTGGGATTTAATCACTCAAGACAGATGGGTGCTGGATATCATTCATCACGGTTACAGATTTTATTTCCACACAATGCCCCCTTTCAAAGGCATGCCAGATGTTCCTCCTTCACAAAGAAAAGAGGCTCACAAGCAAGTTTCTCAGTTACTCCAGATAGGGGCCATTCAGCCAGTCCCTGTATCAGAAAGGGGCTTCGGATTTTATTCTCGCCTGTTCCTAGTACCAAAGAAGGGGAACACGTGGAGACCAATTTTGGATTTATCTATCCTCAACACTTATCTGGACATTCCCAAGTTCAAGATGTTGACGTTACAGCAACTGTTACCTCTGCTGGGCAAGGATCACTGGATGGTAACTTTGGATCTCAAGGAAGCCTACCTTCATGTGCCTATACGGCTAAGTTGCAGGAAGTATCTGCGATTTCGAACTGGAGATTTTCATTATCAGTTCTCTGCATTGCCCTTTGGCTTATCTACTGCGCCCAGAGTATTCACAAAGGTTCTGGCTCCAGTGATAGCTTACTTCAGGCTTCAAGGCATTCAAATCTATCCTTACTTGGACGACTGCCTGATTCTGGCTCAAGAAAAGGAAGACCTTCTACAACATCTGGAATATGTCATAGCAGTGCTAAGATGCCTAGGGTATTCTGTGAACGAAATAAAGTCCAGTCTAGTACCCTCTCAAGACATGTGCTTTCTGGGTGTGAGACTGAATACAGCAGCCCAGATGGCCTTTTTAACCCCGGACAAACAAAAGAGTCTGTCACTTTACTTCCATCAACTATCTCATCAGTCCGTGCTGACTGCAAGGACAGTCCTTCAAGCATTAGGGTTCATGGCATCTTGTATTCTGGTGCTTCCCAATGCCAAACTGCATATGAGGAAGCTGCAATGGTATCTCAAAAATGTATGGACACAGCACTGCCAAAATTTCGACACTGTCATTCACATAATACCTTGCCTTCAAAAGGAATTCTTGTGGTGGGCTCAGGAATGTCACCTAAACAAGGGACTCTCTGTGACCCGGCCAGAGGCGAGTCAGATTTTAACGACAGATGCCTCGGACACTGCTTGGGGAGCTCATCTAAATGGAAAGTGGATACAAGACAAGTGGCCTGCCAGACTACAGCATCTACATATCAACATGAAGGAGATGTTAGCAGTCCAGTTTGCTTTGATGGCGTTCAAGGAGTTACTTCTTCCAGGGCAGGTGTTGATTCTAACAGACAACACAACTGTCATGTGGTACATCAACAAGCAAGGGGAACACATTCTTATCCTCTATGCAGGCAAGCAATGATTTTATGGGAGACTGCGTTAAGCCTGCAACTGACTCATCAGGCAAGGTATCTGCCAGGAGCACAGAACTCCTAGCAGATGTATTAAGCAGACAAATCATGGATCCCCACGGTGGAAACTGGATCTTCATGTATTTCAGAAATTGACAGTGTCATGGGGAACTCCAGACATAGATCTGTTCGCTTCTCCACTAAACCACCAGCTGCCAAAGTATTGCACAAAGGGGTTTCATCACACAGCTTGGAAAGTGGATGCTCTGTCTTTCAGTTGGAAAAACCTTCATGTCTATGCCTTTCCACCTCTGCCTCTTCTTCCAATGGTATTATTAAAGGTCAGACAAGACAGGCCAAGGATGATTTTGATAGCTCCAGATTGGCCTCGGCAACACTGGTACCCACTTCTAAGGAGTCTTGTAAAGAAGCCTCCATGGCCTTTACCTCTGATTCCTCATCTGTTATCTCAGAAGGACGGTCATCTGCTCAATGTCAAGCTTCAATCTCTTCATCTCACAGCTTGGCATATTCTGTGTTGAAGCACAGCAGGTCTCAGCTTCCTCAACAAGTTTTAAATGTGATTATGGAAGCTAGAAGGCCTAGTACTAGGAGAGTGTACGCAGAAAAATGGAAGAGATTTTTATTTTGGAGTACAGCAAAGAAGTTGGAGATTTCGGAGCCTAATCTGAGTGTGGCTCTTCAATATCTTACTGAATTATTGGACAAAGGTTTGTCCTTCTCTTCCATAAAGATTCATGCTGCAGCAATTTCAGCTCACTATGATTGTGACCCACCTTTGTTTTCGCATCCTTTGTTCAAGCAGTTTCTTAGAGGGGCAAAGAATATAAGACCCCCACGTAGAGCTCCTACTCCTGCTTGGGATCTCAATTTTGTGTTGGAAAAACTTACTCTACAACCTTTTGAGCCTGCAGCTACTGCTGAATTGAAATATTTGTCATGGAAGACTGCTTTTCTGTTGGCTATTACTTCTGCAAGAAGGGTGTCTGAGTTGCAGGCCCTTATGGCAGTAGAGCCCTTTTGGTTTTCCATAAGGACAGGGTTTCATTACGCACTAATCCTTCCTTTATGCCTAAGGTGGTTTCTAGTGTGGCTTTAAACCAAACTATTCATTTGCCTACGTTTTTTGCAGATCCTCAAAATAAAGGGGAAAAGATTTTGCACACTTTAGATGTACACAGGCAATTGCGTTATTATTTGAGCAGGACTAAAAATTTTAGGCAGTCTCAGCAGTTACTTGTTTCTTTTGCTTTGAGTTCACAGGGCAAACCTGTGTCAAAACAAACTATTTCTAGGTGGATTGGCTTTTGCATTGCATTTTGTTATTCCCATCATGGCAAAGAGGTTCCAGCTGGGATTAGGCCTCATTCCACTAGGGCTACTGCCACTTCAACAGCATTTCTAAGGGGGGTGGCAACTAAGGATATTCTGGAAGCAGCTACTTGGAGTTCAGTGCATACTTTCTCTAGGCATTATCACCTGCCTATATACTCTAAGACTAGGGCTGGTTTTGCCACAGCTGTTTTACAAGGCATGTTGTCAGCTCCTGCTACTTTATGATTTGCCAGCCTCCCTTACCTCTGCTTTGGGATTCTACCCAATAGTCAGGACTGCAGCAAGGGGAGACGAAGAACATAGTACAGTTTTGTACCTACCATAAATGTAGATGTTCGAGGATTCCCTTGCTGCAGTCCAATTTACCCTCCCTCCTTCCCCTCTGTGTTTCAGGGTGGTTGTGTAGGTGAGTTTACATGCTTATATTTTTTGTATATATTGCTGTATATATTGTACATGTTTTTTGGTGCAGGTTGTTTTTGGGACTTGTCTTTTTGGGTCTTCTGACATCTGGGGCAAGAAAAGACTGAGGATATGACGTCGGTCATGCGCATTAGTACCCTGACGTACTGACGTCAGTCTGAGGCGCCATGACCGACGTCAGCCTTATACTCTGCTATTCGGGCCGACTGGGACGCGGACTATACCCAATAGTCAGGACTGCAGCAAGGGAATCCTCGAACATCTACATTTATGGTAGGTACAAAACTGTACTTTTATTTCTTTTTGCTCTCTATTGTTTGGAAACATTTGCATTTATCCAAATTTAGCCTTCCTAGAGGGCTCCTGGCATCTGGGGCAAGAAACACTGAGGAAAATGGCGTCGGCTGATGCCTTTATACCCGCTGAACTGCAGCTATGACGTCGGGTGAAGTGCGACATCAGCCGAGGCCAGACCCAGACTTTGGAATCCGGCCGACCGAAGGGTTGCCTGAGGCCAGGACAACCCATTTGTTAGGACTGCAGATGCATACCTCTCGGACATCTACATTTATGGTAGGTACAAAACTGTACGTTTCAGTCCCAGGGGACACACAGGACTAAGCAGTGGTGGGCCTCAACTTCCAAATCTGGGAGTAATAAGACTCCCCCTATGGTAAACTGTCTCAATGACTTTATTTTAAAATTTCCAAGCACTTATCAACTGACTGCCCCTTTGGGGGGAAAGGTTGCTCTTCATGCAAAGAACTGGCAGCTCATTACCCTTGACAAATGGGTTTTAAATATAGTGTCCCAGGGATAACAGATTTCACTTCCACACGTTGCCAGCACCAAACAGGTGGCCGGACCTACCCCCAAATAAGTGAGCAGAGGTCCAAAAACAAGTACTTTCTCTCTTAAGCAAGAGGGCTATTCAGTTGGTACTAGAAGAGGAAAAGGGACAAGGTTTTCTACTCAAGACTTTTCCTGATACCCAGAAAAGACAATGCATGGCATCCTATCCTGGACCTGTCTATTCTAAACACCTTTTTGGAGATTCCAAAATTCAAGATGCTGACTCTTCACCAGTTGCTTCCTATGCTAGGCAAAGATGCCTGGTTGGCAACACTAGATGTAAAAGAAGCATACCTGCACATCCCAGTCAGGGAATCTTGCAGAAGATACCTTCACTTCAAAGCAGGCTACACACACTATCAGTTCTGTGCACTGCCCTTTGGCGTATCTACTGCGCCCAGGGTATTCACAAAGTGCCTAGCTCCAGTTATTGCATTTTGCAGGCAAAGAAATATTCAAATATACCCATACCTGGACGATTGTCTAATTCAGACAGAAAGCCAGGACATACTTTTGAATCATCTGGCCTTTGTACAAAGGGTTCTAACTTGTCTGGGGTACACCATAAACAAAAAGAAATCTCACCTGTTACCCTGTCAACAAATCATATTCCTGGGAGCAAGCTTGAATACAACTTCCTAGATGGCTTACCTCACGCCAGAGAAACAAATTCATTTGACAACCTACTTCAAACAATTGGCCACAAAACCCTGCTATCTGCAAGACAAATACTGCAAGCCTTGGGGTTCATGGCCTCCTGCATTCTTCTAATTCCATATGCAAGACTACATATGAGGAAACTACAGTGGTATCTAAAAAGTCTATGCTGTCAGCATTCTCAGGATCTAGAAGCAATGATCCCTGTCATACCTTGCCTACTCCTAGAGTTCCTTTGGTGGGCAGAGGCCTGCCACCAAAACAAGGAACTACCTTTCACACTACCCATTGCCATCCAAACTCTAACAGACGCATCAGACTGTGCATGAGGCTCACCTGGGAGCGAAGTGCATTCAGGGCAAATGGAACCCAAGCCAAATGCACCTGCATATCAATCAAAAAGAAATGTTAGCTGTACAGAATGCTCTGACAGCCTTCAAGGACCACATTCTTCCAGGCCAACTAATGGTAAAGATGGATACCACCACTGTTATGTGGTACATAAACAAGCAGGGGGTACACATTCTTGCCCCCTCTGCAGACTAGCCATTGCATTGTGGAACACAGCCTTGAGCCACCAAGTGCACCTTCAAGCTCTATTCCTGCCAGGAAAATTAAATACACTGGCAGACAGACTAAGCAGAAACTTCATGGACCCACACGAGTGAAAACTGGAACCAAGGATTTTCAACATGTTGACAAGCAAATGAGGGAGCCCAGATATAGACCTATTTGCCTCTCCCCAGAACTACTAATTAGACAAATTTTGCACAAGGACTCCCTACAAACAAGCCTGAAAAGTGGATGCTCTGTCCTTCAGCTGGAAAAACCTATCAGTCTATGCCTTCCCCCTCTGCCTCTGCTCTCCAAAGTACTACTAAAGATCAAACAGGACAAACCAAGGATGATTTTGATTGCTCCAGACTGGCCACTCCAACACTGGTACCCCCTCCTGCACAGTGTGTCACGGCTATCCCCATGGCACCTGCCTCAGACTCCTTCCCTGTTGTCCCAGCAGGAGAAGCAGATTCTGCACCCTCAGCTTCTATCACTGAACCTTGCAGCCTGGCTAATTACCTAATCTCTCCTTTACCATCCCTCAGCAAACCTGTGATGGATATCATTTTAGAGGCAAGGAGGCCTAGTACTAAAAAATCTTATGCTGAAAAATGGAAAAGATTCTGTGCCTGGAACCAATCTCAAGGGATGAACACAGCAGCGCCCAATTTTCCTCAGATTTTATAATACTTAACTGAGATGCTTCACAAGGGCCTGACTTTTTCTTCCATTAAAATCCATGCCTCACAGAACCTCCCCTCTTCTCTCATCCACTGCTCAAGCAGTTCTTCAGAGGGGCCAAAATTTTGAGACCACCCAGGAAAGCTCCAACCCCAGCCTGGGACCTTAACTTTGTTTTGAAGAAACTCACTGTACCTCATTTCGAGCCAGCTGCTACTGCGGACTTGAAATTTCTTTCTTGGAAAACAGCTTTCCTTTTAGCAATCACTTCAGCTAGAAGGGTATCTGAATTACAGGCCCTTATGGCAGTGGAGCCTTTCATCATCTTTCATGCGGACAGGGTGTCCCTCAGAACCAATCCATCCTTCATGCCCAAGATGTTATCCAGTGTGGCTCTTAAGTCCATTCATTTGCCAACCTTCTTTCCCAATCCACAGAGCAAAGGGGAATGGATATTGCATTCCTTAGATGTGCACAGACAACTTAGATTCTACTTGGACAGGACTAAACCTCAAAGGAAATCTAAACAACTGTTGGTGGCATGTGCTGCAGGGGCAGAGGGGAAGGCTATTTCAAAGCAAACCATTTCTAAATGGATAGGCCATTGCATTCATTTCTGCTATGGAAAACCTATCCCCCAGGGTATCGGACCTCACTCCACCAGGGCTCTTTCTACCTCTACAGCTTTTCTCAGAGGTGTACCTACCAGGGACATCCTAGAAGCTGCTATCTGGAGTTCTGTACATACTTTCACCAAGCATTATCATTTGCCAATTTTCTCTAAATCCAGAGCTGGCTTTGCCACTGCAGTCTTGCAGGGACTTATAGCTGGTCCTAATGTTATTTAAATTCCTCCCCACAACCATAGCTTTGGGAAGCTACCTAAATGTAATGACTGCAACAGTGAAACACGAAGAACACAGTACAGTTGTGTACACTTAACATAAATGTAGATGTTCGAGTGTATTCACTGTTGCAGTCCTGGTTACCCTCCCTCCAGCCCCCTAACTTCTTTTGGTTATACCTCTACTTTCCTTTACTATGCTTAAAAGCTTTTTGGTGTATTTGCTTTTTTGTTGGAGGTATATCGTACTTTTATATTTAATTGCTTTCCATTAGGGGGGCACCTGACATCTGGGGCAAGAAAAACTGATGTAATGGTGTCAGCTGCATGTGTTTTACCCCTGACGACCTGACATCATGGAAGAAGGGACAGCAACCGACACAGGACCCAAGACTTTGTTAATCAGGCCGACTGAGGGCTACCTGCAAGCAGATAACCCAAATGTAATGACTGCAACAGTGAATACACTCTAACATCTACATTTATGGTAAGTGTACACAGCTGTACTTTCTTGTTAGAATTTCTTCCTTCATTCTTTCAAGGTGGTGCCAGTTTCTCCACCGTAAAAGTTCAGCTCAGAGCCTTCTGTAGTTAACCATATCTGGTGATATCTTGACACAACCATGTACTACTAAAATGTATGAGGACCACTAAAATGTAGATGTTCTCCTTTAACAGTAAATAATCTCCAAATATTTCATGTGTGTACTCTAGAAAATCTTTTATTATGTTTGTATCCATTGTTGAACATCTGTTCTTTTTGTAATATTTCACTGTATGTATACATGTAATGTATGTCTGGAGCTTTTCATCACGGGCCTCTGCTGAAAATGGACCTATATCCAGTCGGACTTTCCCAGTTAAATGTAAAATAAAATAAAAAATAAAATAAATGTAGGACATAATGCGTTCCCAGTAGCCTCTTCTAAAATGTGCAATGCATTCCTTAACGGTACCATGCTGCATAGACCTCCGATAAAGGATCCTACTCCACCTTGGGATCTTAATGTTCTGTTGAAAACTTTAATTCACTCCCCTTTTGAGCCTTCTGCTAAGACGGAGCTAAAATTTCTGTTTTGGAAAATAATTTTTGGTATATAAGCAAGTGGGGGAGGGGGGGGAGTACACGGCCGAACCTTTTTGTGCAGGCTGGCTCAGATGGCATGGGAGGTAGATTTATAGCAGTCTTGAACTCTACACGTATGTGACATTCTGTCAGAAGTATAGTGCAGACAAGCTGTGCAGGACCTGGAAGGAACATCACAAATAGAAATTGAATGAGGGCAGTCTTCCAGGAGATGATTCATTTGTGGAGACCACTTCAGGTAGATCTGTGTTTTGTGTCCTTTCAAAACACACAACTGAATGAATTCTGCAAATAAGACAGGAAAAAACAGATGTATTTTCATTCCCGTAGTTGGCAATGTTCCTTTATGCATTTCCATCTTTTCTTCTGATACCCTGGATAATTCTGAGGATTCGGAAAGACTCTCCAAAAGTCATTGTAGTGACCCTCTTTTAGCCCAGGCAACACTGGTTCTCTTTTCTTATGGAATCGGCCAAGGGTAATTACCACATGTATCCTCACAGACTGGACCTGCTCACACAAGACAGTGGAAGATAGTTCTACCCCAGTCTCAAACAGCTTCAGCTAACTGTCTTGGATGATTTTAGGTATCTCTTTCATGAAGTTGTGCAACAGGTACTAAATGAGGCAAGAAAATCTGCAGTAAGGAAATCCTGTATTGGCAAGAGAAAAAGATTTTCTAGTTGAGTAGCCAATAATCAGGGTCCCGTCAGAGATTAAGTAGCACTATTTCTGAATTACTTGTGTGAGTTACTTTCTGCTGTCCCGTGTTATTCCTCTATCAGGGTACATCTTGTGGCCATTTCAGCTTGTCTGCCCATGGATCCTCCCCTTTCTTTGTTTTTAGCAAGTTTCTCCTAGAAAGCAGGCCCTCCCCTTTCCTTGTTTTTAGTAAGTTTCTCCTAGAAAACAGGCAATCCCTTTCTTGAGATCTTAACTTTTTGTTGTAAGAGTTAACTGCGTCTCCCTTTGAACCAACTCGCTAGGCGAATTTAAGGTTCATCACATGGAAGACTATACTCCTTGTTGCTTTGACATGTACAAGAAGAATATCTAAGTTGCTGTCTCTAAAGCTGGATGAGCTCTGGTCTTCCATAGAGATGGGGTGACATTAAGAACAAATCCTTCATTTATGTGCAAAGTTGTTTCAGTTTACTTTGAATCAAGCCATCAATCTGTCAATGCCCTGTCCAGATCCTCAGAACCAGCAATAAGGGATTTTACATGCTCTGGATGTGCATAAGTAGCTTATGTAATCTCTTGACAGTAAGACTTTTAGAAAAGCATCTGTTTATTTCTTAACATGGGACAAAGAAGAGGCAACCTGTGTGAAAAACTTTCTTTGTGGTTATCCTCATATATTCTCTTTTGTTAGGCCCACCATGGTTTATCCATTCCAGGCAGTATCAGGACACATTGTACCACTGCTTTGTTGTCTATAATTGCATATTGGTTAAAGGCTGGACTCTGGAAGCATTCAAGAGGAAGCAACTTGGTGTTCTGTACGTACTTTTACAAAGGATTACAAATTGGATTACTTTTTCAGTTCAGGACTGGGTTTGCTAAGACTGTTCTCCAGGGGCTCCTGGATCCTTATCCTTCCTCCTTTCTGGTTGGATAGGCTTTGGTAATTAACCATATAGCCATAAAGCTATTGTGCAAATTGTTCTTAACCATAACATTAAATGTTTGAATTCCTCACTCCTGCAGTAGTTGCACCACCCCGCCATCCCCCAACTTCTGCATATAGTTAGTTGCTGGGATATAAAGTTACATGTAACTGTTTATATCTTTTAGAGGTTCAGGATGAGTAACATCTTCTCTGTGCGTGGGTAAGAAAGTCCTGAATTTGTTTTCACTCTGACTGCTGATTTCCCTCCAAGGGGCTCACCAGTCATACTGAAGGTGTGGGAGATGACCAGTGCTTTGTGAAACCAGTTGGTTGTTGTGTCATAGGCAAGATACAACCCATATAGTCAAAAGGGTACAGTAGTTGTGAGGAATTTGAACATCTGCTGTTATAAGAGTAACTTAAACAGCTGTACTGTGTCACTTTAGGGTAAGCCTGTGTGTGTGTGTGTGTGTGTGTGTGTATGTCAGCATAGGATGAGATGCTTGACAACTGTTTGCATCTCTCATTCCAAGTCTTCTGCATATTGGCAAAAGCTTTTACTATCCCCATTGGGCCAGCTGATGGACTTCTCAACCTAACTTTCCAAACAAGTCAACCATTGATCAATGTTAGTTTTCCTGCCTAATGTTAGCAGTCCAAACAACAAACCACTAGACCTTGAGGCCCTCCTACATTTGGAGCACATCAGTATCTATTTATGTATCTGTATATCTATTTCTATATATTTATATCTATATTTACGTGCGTGCGTGTGTGTCTATATGTATGTATACATATATCTCCAATTTAATCACACAACATTCAAGCTGATGTCTGTTTTCATTCATTCCTCAACTATTGGGTCCAGATCCGATTCTCCCATTAATGTAGCTTGTGGCCACCTAA
This sequence comes from Protopterus annectens, assembly GCF_019279795.1. NCBI lineage: Eukaryota > Metazoa > Chordata > Ceratodontiformes > Protopteridae > Protopterus > Protopterus annectens. The sequence goes on from NC_056733.1 coordinate 633,308,243, forward strand.
AAGCTCTCGAGCTTCTCCCTACCCAAAATGCACCAACCCATAACATGCCTCAGATCTGGTTTGCTGCTTTTGTGAAATAGATATGGCCATCTCAGCTATCAAGCATTTTTTCAGCCAAGTGATTTTTTTTCCTGTTTTTTTATTGCTATCTAAATTATTCTTACCCGTAGTGTATCTTTTGTATACCATTGCTAGTATTTTCATAATTTATTTTTCCCTCTTTATCTTTTTAACTTCTGTTTAACTTTGGTCACTACATTTTCAGTGTACTCTTCTGTACCATTGTTGATACTATTTTTCTCCCTTACCTTTATTATTCCCTTTTTGTAAAAAAAAAAAAAAATTATTATTCCCTTTTTGTAAAAAAGAAAAAAAAAAACTTATTTTTACCTATCCTTTTTTTTAATCTACATTACAGGATGTCTGAAAAAGGTCCTTCGGGGTTTTAAAAGTGTAAGAGGTGTGGTCAGAAGCTTCTGCTCTCAGACGCACATGAACCATGTGTGTATTGTTTGGGCCCAGATCACCTGAACATAGATTGTTCCATCTGTAAAAATGTCAACCCGCTAGCTGTCGCAGATCGTAAGAATAAGTTGATTATTACGTACTGCTGTTTCAGATGCAATTACTGGGTCTTAACACCCTATGATTACTTCTGAGGAGACTTCAAAAAAGTCCCCTAGACGGTCTGAATCTTCCAGTCCATCGTTGACTGAACCTCCAAGAAAGAAACATAGGATGGATCTGAAGTCTTGTGTGTCAAAGACGTCTCTCAGATCTCCAAGGACAACTTCAGATCAGAGTTAGTCAGATCCAAAACTACTCCCAAGAACTCAGTATTCACTATCCAATGACCTGGTGCTGTCTAGGGTCCCTTCTTTGTTTATGCAGAGACTACATTCAAAATCTCCTTCTGTAGCCTACTCTCATTCTTGCAGGACTCTCACTGAAGCCGATGTGGATAGGTTGATGAGAGATTTCTCTTGGTGCAAATACAGATGGGGCTTCTCCTGGCTCCTACCCCTTTGAGTCAGGAAGCCTTGCTTTGCTGCACCCCTCCATTGTCACCTCCTTTTATCGGACAGTCCATTTTGGAGTCCTTGGATACAGATTTGCTGAAACCATCTGCCTCGGATCTGAGGATTTCTGTGAGTGGTCAGGCTCCAACTCTCGGAGCTGTAGCATTACTACTGGATCTGAGGTGTTGGAGTCGACTCCAAAGTTTTCAAAGCAGTCTCTGACCCTCATAACCTCGACTTTGGACAGCTCTGCTCTGACCTCTGCCTCGGGTGGAATGTCCTCGGGGCAGAAGAAGCTGGTGGGGTGGAAGCATGGCTTCTTGGCTCTGTCTGCTACCTTTTCCTCGGGACGTTCTGTCTTTGAGGTAGTGGAAAGAGTTTTCTCTGCTTTGGCTGGATGGATAGTCCCCCCCCCCCCCGAACTCCTTTCAGGATCTCGTGCGTCTCTGCACCTTGAGCTTTAATGTTAGACTCCACAGGGACAGCCAGCCCAACCTCTTCAAGCTACCCAGATATCCATCTCTTCTGATACTTCTCTGGAACATCCCACAAGGAAGTACCTTGGAATAGAAAGTGCAGAAGGAGGCACTTAGATTCCCCACAAGAATCTATCACTGACGAAAGGGAAGGATCCCCAAGATCACCACCTGAAGATATCTCATTTTGAGACATTCTAGATATCCTTAAACAAAGGGGTGGCTAGTCCTTCTTCAGTCCTTCACTGGAAGAATCGGTATCCTTGGAGGCATTTGGATCTGGCCTGTCTACCTCCTGGGTTACTCCACCCACTGATAACCTCATTGATTTGATCTCGAAGTAGGCATGGAAGGAGCCTGACTCGGTTAAACCTATCCCCCAAAAGACAGAATAGGATTCTGGCACCAATGGCAGGAAGAGAGTTTTGAAGTAAGGGAGTGTCTGGCTGGAGGCCACTAAGAAGGAACTTACGAGACACGGTTCCACTGTCCATCTCTCCTAACAGTCTACAGATTTGAACAGATTTGGGAAGCATGTCTATGCTTCGGCAACCTTTGCTCTTAGGTCGCTGAACTACTTGGCATATCTCACCAGGTTGCAAAGAGATTTGATAAAAGAATTGTCAAATTCTCTTTCAGGGACCACTACTGCTGAGACTCAGGCTTCTGTGACCTCACAGTTGATGACCCTACAGTCCATTTCAAAATTGGCCATGAGGCTGATCTCTCATGCAGCTGAGGGTACCTCAAGGGCAGCGGGTTCAGGCATTTCCATGACGAGGTATGTGTGGGTGCACTTGTGTTACTTTGTGGAGCCCTTCAAGCCCTCTTTTTTCAATGCCCCTTTTGACGGAACCTCCTTATTAGGCCCCAAAGTGAGGGATACACTCTTCAGGTGTGAAAAAGATGGAAAGACGCTCTGTGCTGTGAGTACATTTTTTGACCCCTCAAAGGACATTCTGTGGGGAACCAACAAGGACGACGAAAATGTGGTTCAAAAAAATCGCAGGGTCCTCTCCAGGATCCACATAGAAACAGTTCACCCAGAGGCAGAGGGGGAACTCATATGGCAGATGCCATCCATGTGGCAGAAGTGGGCTGCAAAACCAAGGGTGAAGAGATTTTTTCTCTGACGGACCCTGTCAAGGCTCCTGAAAGGAGGCCTGATTGTTCCCCTCTGGAGGCGACTGGGGGTTGTTTATCCCTGCAACAGAGGGCCTTAGCTAGATATCACAAAAGAAACGTGTGTGCAGAGGATCATTTCCAGAGGTAATATAATTCCATTTTTCCCTTCCACCTCCATTCTTATGCAATTTTCCTGATGTTCCACCCAATCAGAAGAAAACAGCAGCACTAGAAATACAAAAGCTGCTAGAAAAGTCATTCAAGAGGTCCCACCAGACCAGATAGAATCTGGAACTTACTCGAGATTCTTTTTAGTGCCAAAGAAAATGGGACTGGAGACCAATTTTGGATCTTGGCAACTTGAACAAATCAGATCGACACAATTTTAATTTGTCACAGTTCAGTCCTTTTTGCCCTTTTGGACAAGAATGACGCTCTGCTCAATAGACCTTCAAGATGCGTCCTATCACATACAAATGAACAGACAGTCCAGAAGGTACTGGTATCCAGAAGAAATAAGAAGTAATGCCCAACACTGCTCCAAGCTTAATCATAGTGGCATTAATTACTCAGATTCAGTGGATACTGCCAACTATCCAATATGAAGTGTACCTCATCCATGGGGCCTGACAACAGATCTGGTTGCTTAATTAATAGCACTTAGCAAGCACTGACAGACTCTCTCTTCAACCTCTTCCACCTGACCCTAGCATTTGACTTTGTCCCATGGGAGTGGCGCACAGCTGCTGTTGTGCCATTTCATAAGGGTGTCCTCACCACAGACTTAGGGGATTACGGATCCATTAGCCTAACAAGTCTTATTCCTACATGAAAAAGGCATGGAACATATGTTAATTGACCAAATCCTGATCCAAATCTTAGGAGATCATAATCTCGCTATACTCAGCCCTCATTAGACTTTCAGCAGGTACCTGACTAGGCATCTGCAACAGCTGGAGTGGCCACAGAGGTTCCTCACTAAAAGAATACAGGGTGTAAATATGTCCTATATAGACTGCCTCAAAGCCCTGTCCCTGTACTGTGCCTTCTACTAGACAACTTAGGGGCATTCTCTGGCTAACATACAAGACATTCTCTAATCCAACCTTGATGGATATGCTATACATTTCACAAAATAAATGCCACTAGAATTGCCCAGTCTAAAAATCTAAACCTCATTTGTGACTTAAAATATATTGGAAGGACCGGTATGTGTCTCGAAGGTTACCCCTTCTCTGGAATAAACTCCCCATTCAAGTGAAACAGAGCTCTTCCCTAAGCCTAGTCAAACACAATCTGGATCAATGAATAGGAAATTACAAATTCACCCTTTGCTTTTCCCCTGTGGCCCTTATGGACGGGGCAGTTTGTAGATGACTTCAGGCACAAGCATATACCAAAGCCATTCTAGCCTGTCTGCATTAATAATTGAGAAAATTGAGGCATGAATGGCTAGGCTGAAAAAGGCTATAGTTCCAGCAGCCTTGTATCCTCCTATGATGGCAAAAGTTTTATCAGACTTGAACCCCTGTAGTTTGGTATGTCAAGGGTAGATTATGTGAATTTATTTGAGAGGATTACTTAGGCTTTGCATTGTAACAAGCTGTCCCAACAATGTGCCTTGACCTCGACAAGGCAATTCAGTGTCTTACCACATGTAAATATTAGTAAACAAGTTAAAGGAGCTCCATATTAATTCATATTTAATTAGGTGGAAAGCCAACTGGTTTAGAAATGTGACTATCACAGTAAAAGTAGAGGAAGTATCCTCTGAAAGCATGGAGATGACCAGTAGAGTTCTACAGGGATCTCCGGGACCTCTGCTGTTCAGCATCTTCTCAGATCTCCACTTGGGAAATGAATATCTTTGGCTGAAAAAGTTCATGTATAATTGTAATTTGGGAGTTGTCATGTCTCCCCCGACATTCAGATACTCCAGCAGGAGTTTACACTTGTCAGTAGCTGGTGTATGAAAAATGGGGTAAAGCTCAGTGTCAGAAAGTACTCGATTGTAGGATTTGGTAAACAACCCTTCCTGGCTTCAGCTTAGAGTAGATAATATCCCACTTCAAAATGAAAAGGGTATGAGAGACCTGGGTGTTTAGGCGGGTAGCTTCCTAACATTTGATCATAGTGTTGCATCAATGGTTAGGAAATCCTTGAACCTTGCACAACTCGTAGCAAAACATTACTTTCGGATCAAAATAAGTCCTCACCCCCCTGTACTGTACTCTGCCCTGATTCAACCCATCATTGAGTGCAATGCTTCCTTTGGGATGTACCTTACTGAGCGTATCAAGCAATTGGAAAGAATCCAGAGGTTTGTAACTACAAAGATATGGGTTAAAATATCTGAACTACCAAGAAAGACTGGACGCATTTTCCCTATACTTAGTTTCATATGGATTCCTTAGGGATGATTTGTGCCTTGCTTTTAAAGCTGTAAGGGATCTCCAAATTAGTGTGACACAGTCTGCCTTTAGAAAGGAGCAAGACAACTGGATGGATATTCATAAATACACAAATATATACATATACTTACCCCCTTTATTATTTACTTAGGCATCTGCAAGACTTGTGCAAGTTTCCATATAGGAGAATTGTCCAGGAAACTAAAAGAATTATTGAACATAAATCTGAGATACATAGGGGTGTAATGACCAATGCCTTAGTGAAGCATTTAGCCAATAGTGGCATTTATCATGAATTTGTTTTCAGAGTGATTGAGACACTTTCTAAAAACCCTAGGGGTGGTGATGTAAACAACAGATTAGAACTGAGAGAGTACGATTAGATAGTTTGTATGCAGGCAGGTCATACACTTGGAATAAATAAGATGGTTAGTATTAAACCTATACTCAAATATAAGCAGATGTGTTTGAAATAGAAGGGATGTTGCTGTTTAATGAATTGTTCTTTATCTGGGTTTAGATTAGACTGATGGATTTCTGAATCCAAAAGCTTTGTTTTAATAGTCTTTTTACCTTTGCAGAATTTGTTTCTTTTTGCCATTTTTATCCAGAAATATACCCCTGGTATGATTGACCTGGTCCTCCTTGAAAGAGAGATAAGGCCAAAGGGATGACAAGGCAGAAATGACTTCACAATTCAGTTGCCTTTTAACTCTTGTGATCTTATGTATATGTCTTTCCATTTCACTGTTACAGTATTCTTTAACGTGGGATCCCTGGCCAGTATACCAAAGCCTTTAGGTTATTAAGGATATGCCGTACATCACTTGTATACTTCCTGTGCTAGACACAGGGCATAAAGGTGACATCCGGATGTATCATCCCCAGAAATTTTCTGCTGCAAGTCCAAATGCCATCTTTGATTGTTGGTCTGATCACTTGAGTCGTTTGGTAGTTTACCTAGCCATTTTCAAGAACATGAAGGTGTCAGGCAGAGGTGATCTCTGCCTGACATACAAGGCCATGTCCAACCCAGAATTGATGGACATGCTCCACCTAAAGAAAACCATATCCCCTCGAGCCATATGCTCTAGGGATCTAAACCTTACCACAACAATAAATAGGACGTGCTGGAGGGATGGATTCCTGTCCCAGATACTTCCCATGCTTTGGAACAAGATTCCAATCTACATTAGGCAGAGCTCCTCACTAACACACTTCAACAGAAACTTTGATGAGTGGATGGGAAACAGAAAGTTTACCCCAGGGATCACTTCAGTGGCTCTGCTGGACAGAAGCAGAGGGAACTAATCTAAGGGGGCGGCGAAAGCCAACACATTCTGGCTAGGCTTATAAATGCCTTCTGGCAGATAGCCTAGCTACCTACCTATGAACCTATTATGAGCCTGGACTGAAAATAACTGCAAATTGTCAGCCAAAGTTAAACAATAAGTTAACAAGGAATAGGATCTTTCTGTGTAGGTATTGATTGTATGATAAATCTTTAATTCAAAGGTTGTGAGAAGCTTGGCAAATAATAATGGGATTGTGTTTTAGAAGGTTATTATGTTGAGGGGAAAAGAATTTTGGTCATTCTGGTACTCTTACCTGGACCACAGTATTTGACTCAAGGGGTGAGATATTTTGTAAGTTATATGTGATTATGAGAGTAATTTGAAGGGGGGGTATGGGTGGCTCTGAAATAGATGAATGATGCATTGGGAGAATATAATGGAGTTTGGATATCTGCCATGGATAGACCAACGTCCAGCCAATATAAAAAAGCCATTAGATGTTGCATGCGCCATACGTCACATGTATGCTACCTGTTCAGGGCGTAGGGCATAAAGGTGATGTACGGATGCAATTACCCTGAACTTCTTTTCTGACATCTCATTTGCTCACTCAAAATTTATCTGCTTTTACTGTATTTGTGTTTCTTCCTACTTTGTTTTGCTTTTGCGTCATCTTAAAAGTACTCAGTTGTATTTATTACTGCTTGGTGTAACTCATTCTAAGCCTTTTAGTTTAAGCACTTGGGCTTCAGACCAGTTGTTTTACATTAAGAAGGTTTGTGGTCTGCACTGTAGTGGCAGGACAGGTAGCTTACATCCTTCTAAGTTGGGAACTGCTGATTGAGGGCTCAGTGTCTGTTATTCTAAAAGTGTATTAATTCTGGTTAAAGCACTTGGGCTTCAGGCCAGTTATTTTACATTAAGAGGTTTCGTGGTCTGCACTCTTGTGGGAGGAGAGGCTGGACTCTGCCCTTCTGAGCTGGGAATTTCTGGTTAAAGGCTTATAGTGCCTGCATATTTGAACTGCTTCTTAATGGAACTGGTACACCTTGTTTGCTGTAGCATAGACTAGATCCAGGCCTGCTGAATCTAGCTTTGTTTGTATAACTTGAGCACTAATCCAGGCATTCTTTAAAGTATTCAATTGTATTTATTACTGCTTGGTAGTAACTTGATTAAAGTGTAGCTATCATTCTAAGTCTTTTGGATTAAGCACTTGGGCTTCAGACCAGTTGTTTTACATTAGGAAGGTTTGTGGCCTGCACTGTGGTGGCAGGACAGGTAGCTTACATCCTTCTAAGTTGGGAACTGCTGATTGAGGGCTCAATGTCTGTTATTCTAAAAGTGTATTAGTTCTGGTTTAAGCACTTGGGCTTCAGGCCAGTTATTTTACATTAAGAAGGTTCGTGGTCTGCACTCTTGTGGGAGGAGTGGCTGGACTCTGCCCTTCTGAGCTGGGAATTTCTGGTTAAAGGCATATAGTGCCTGCATATTTGAACTGTTTCTTACTGAAATTGGTACACCTTGTTTGCTGTAGCATAGACTAGATCCAGGCCTGCTGAATCTAGCTTTGTTTGTTTGCTTGTTATTTCCCTGAAACGCTAATTCCACCTAAAATGTGGCTTTTCAGCTCTTCTGTGGATCCCTAGTGATATCTGCATTGCTTACTGTACTTATTTCCTTGTTTCACTTGAATGAAAGTTACTGTTTGTCGTTTTTGCATTTAAGTTACCTGTAGCACATTGCATTTAAGTTACCTGGCACTTGCTCACTAAAGCAATTATATAGGTCAGCGCTAAAAAATTAAAAGCACTACACCCTCACAAACTCCCCTTGTGTACCTTGTTCCCCATTGGCCCTTTTTTTCAATTATAAAGAAATTCCCAATACTATTCTAGCATGTCCAAAGGTCAGTTGTCAATCTCCTCTCCGGTCCAGCTGGTGAATCTGGGAATCTTGAGGCAATGTTACAACTGCCTGTACACAGACAACCCTCTCCTCCTCCCAACAAATTCCAACACATGTGAGAGATGCAAGCATATAGCCAAACTGGAGGCTAAGCTCTCTCAACTCAGTACTGGCGTAACCAGTCAGGAGGAAAAGGAAAACCACACTCACTACAATTCCAGTCTCGCATAGACCTACCACGACAGCAAACCAAGCACACAAAAACATACTCAGAGGCTCTAAATAAAAATCTGCCTAAGCAGCAGAGACCTCCAAAGCTGACACCCAAGCAGGCGCTACCACAAAACAAAACACGTGCAACACATAGCTCACAAAACCAGTGTGCCGAACAGTCACAGCCCTTAAGGCTAAACAACACACCTGATACACTTGTAATAGGTGACTCTGTCGTCAGGCACACTGACGTCCCGCTCACCAGCCTGAACAAGGAGAAGGTCACTGTGAGCTGCCTGTCAGGCGCTAGGATCCGCCACATAACACAAGCACTCAGGTCACTCCAAGGTAAGTACAAATATGACTCAGTCATTGTCTATGCTGGTGTGAATGACCTGAGACGTACCTCCCTGGACTACATGAAAAGAGACATAGAGGAGCTCTCTGAGCATGTAGCCCAGGCCGGTATGACCCTGACCTTGAGTAGCATCTTATCTTCACCAAGAATGATGCCACAATATGAAGACAAGATGATCAATTTCAACAATTGGCTTAAGTATTGGTGTCATTCAAAGGGGATCCAATGCCTGTCAGCCTGGGATGACACGCTCGACAAGCCACGATGCTTCGCTAGGGACGGCTTGCACCTATCACCCCTGGGCTTTCGGATATTGGCAAAGGCTCTTGCTACCCCCATAGTGCCTTTTTTAGGCAAGGCTCAAAAGACAAACACACCTCCATAGGTATCACAAGGGATAAGAAACTAAGAGTAATACTACTCAACGCCAGAAGTCTAAACCTCAAGATGCATGCACTCGAAACTCTCCTTAGCATGGAGAACATCGATATCTGTGCAGTAACAGAAACCTGGTTCAAGGCTCCCGAGAGCACACCAGCACTACCAGGTTATACCTCATACCATGCTTTTCGGCCCCAAAACTTGGACTGAACCATAAAAGGAGGGGGAGTATCAATATTCGTCAGATACCCACACCTCCAGGTTGGTGGCACAACACGATGCATCAGAGACTATCCATGTGCAACTAACAGTGGGTAAAACTGCCTTCCAGTTTATAGCCTGCTACAGACCACCCTCCCAAACCCAGGAACACCACTCGGCCTTCCTGAGAACACTGGAAAATATGAAGGTCTCTCTAAACACCATTATATTGGGCGACTTCAACTACCCAAACATAGACTGGGAGCATTACTCTAGCTCCAACACCCTAGCCCAAAGGTTCCTAGAATTTATAAACTCAAATGCTATGGAACAACTTGTTACCACTCCCACAAGAGGGGAAAGCATACTGGACCTGATCATCACCAACATGGGGACTCTATGCTCCAGACCATAAGTGTATCCCTCACTGGTAAGATCAGACCATAAACTAATCTCACTGGATATTCACATCCCGACCCCACCCCCTGCCCAGAAAACCACAGTGAAAAACTTCTCTAAAGCAAATTTCACACTCCTCAAAACCGAGGTGGAATCCTTCAAAGCCCCCGGGCCTGTGGAAAATACGGCCCAGACCGCAGAATCCTTTATTAAACGCATTCTATGAACACCTTCAGGAATGCATGGATCATGCAATCCCAAATAAAACCAAGACCCAGTCCTCCAAAGGCAGATGTCCTGTCTAGTGGACCCCAGCCATAAACAAACTATACAATAGAAGGAGGAAGCTACTACATGATAGAGCAAAATCCCAAAAAGGGAAGGCATCTCTGATCAGTATTAGCAAAAAACTACGGGCACTCATAAAATCGTCTAAGGCCAACTTTGAGAGAAGAATTGCACAGGACACTAAGGATAATCACAAGGCTTTCTTTAGTTATGTTAGGAACCTGGGTGGGAATTCCCAAATATGCTCAGAATTAGTCCAAAATGACAAAAAATACACCGAACCCACAGACATTGCCAACATCCTAGCTGACATGTTAAGCGCAAACTTCTCCCCCCCCCCCTCTCCCCACCAAAAGGGCAAATATCTATCCCAGCAGAGTGCTTGCCCCCCTGACATCTCAGATGCTCAGGTAAGAGCCGCCCTCTCCAAAGCAAAAAACACAGCATCAATGGGACCAGACGGTGTCCCGGGCTGCGTCCTACATGAACTCCAAGAAGAGCTAAACCCAAACATAAAACTACTGTTCAATCTCAGCCTTACTACAGGATATGTACCCAGAGAGTGGCGTACAGCAGCGGTGGTCCCTCTCCACAAAGGTGGTGCCTCAACGGATTCTGGAAACTATCGCCCCATAAGCCTGACTAGCTTGGTCTGCAAAGCTATGGAAAGGATCATCATGGACCTTATAAATAAAGATACTGGGGACCTACAGACACTGGATCCTACCCAGTTCGGCTTTGTTAAGGGCAGATCCTGCCTCTTAAACCTGGTTGATTTCTTTGAAACAGTCATCAAGGCCATTGACGAGGGGAAGGTGGTCCACACAGCCTACCTGGACCATGCAAAAGCCTTCGATACAATACCCCACTCGGGCATTATAGATAAGCTCACCAGCTTAAATATAAACCCCTATGTCACTAGATGAGTTGCAAACTGGCTCAAGGACAGAACCCACATGGTTAGAATTGCTAGAGCCATGTCAGACTCCAAACCAGTTACAAGTGGCGTCCCACAAGGCTCAGTCCTGGGACCTCTCTTGTTCGGTATACATTTCTCAGAGGTACAGGCCAACACGGAAAGACTGTGGCTGACCAAGTTCGCAGATGACTGCAAACTGGGCGCCATAATCGACTCTCCAGCCGACACAAGCATCCTCCAAAAGGGCCTTATAGAAACAGACAACTGGTGCCAGAGCCATGGCCTCAAGCTAAACGCAAAAAAGTGTATAGTCATCCCCTTTGGCAAAAACAAAGTGCCCACAAATTACCACATAAGTGGTAATCCATTAAGTACGGAAGAAGTAATTAGGGACCTGGGGACCCAAGTTGATAGCAATCTCTCATTTGACAACCACGTGGCCAAAGTGGTTAGAAAAACATTTTATATAGCCCACCTAATCATGAAGGGATTCACATCTAGATCAGGGGAGGTCATCGTGCCTCTTTACTCATCCCTCATTGGGCCCATAATTGAGTACAATGCCCCTTTTGGGATGTACCTTACCAGACACCTGCAGCAACTGGAAAGACCCTAAAAGTACCTCACCAAGAGGATTAAAGGGCTCAAACAGATGCCATATAATCCCCGGTTAAAGAAACTCCGGCTCTACTCAGTGGCATACCGCCTGCTCAGAGGCGATGTGTGCCTGATGTATAAAGCCATGTCCAACCTGGAATTAATGGACATGCTGCACCTCAGAAAATCCAAATCCCATCGAGCTACGCGCTCGAGAGACTTGAACCTCAGCACTGAAATAAATAGGACATGCTGGAGGGACAGATTCATAACTCAGAGGCTCCCTTCACTCTGGAATAAAATCCCAGTCCAGGTTAGGCAGAGTCCCTCATTGACTCTCTTCAAGAGGAATCTTGATAAGTGGATGGGGGATCGTAGGTTTACCCCGGGTATCACTTCTGTGTCACTGTTAGACAGAGGCACAGTATACTAACCTCAAAAAAGGGCATAGCAAAATTAATTTAAAATGGGTGGTGAAAGCCAAACACACTCTGGCTAGGCTTATAAATGCCCTAGGGCAGATAGCCTAGTATGAACCTATGAGCCTGAACACCCTTTGCTGTGATGAATACCAAGCCATCAGGTAAATGCTCCATTGGGGTCTTTTTTCTTTTTCTTTTGGTCTTGTTCAGATGTCCTTCAAGGATGCATCTGCAGTCCTAACATATGGGTTGTCCTGCCTCAGGCAGCCCTTCGGTCGGCCGGATTCCAAAGTCTGGGTCTGGCCTCAGCTGATGTCGCACTTCACCCGATGTCATAGCTGCTGTTTATTGGGTATAAAGGCATCAGCCGACGCCATTTTCCTCAGTCTTTCTTGCCGCGCGGTGCCCGAAGCAGAAGCTGTTCGCAAGTGCCAGTCGGTCAGATCCAGAGATTACTACTACCGAAGACTCCTAAAAAGCTAAGTACCCCGTTGGGGACTCCTTCTTGCCACAGCCGATGTCAGAAAAAGTAAATAATTGTTTAACTTGTGGGAAACAAATACCTCATAAGGATTTCTGCTCTTACTGCCTTCCTTGCTTAGGCCCAGACCACGACGTATCAGCTTGTCTAGCCTGTGCTTCCTTCAACCGACGGACACTTAGACGTCGGTCGGAGTTTGCAGAGGAGTTTTTTTGGTCCTGCTTTTGCTTACAAAATGCCGTCGGAGACTCCGACTTCACAATTAGCTAAAAAGCGTAAGGAAAAGGACCGACACTCGTGGTCCGCGGTTTCGGCCGAAACCACGGTTAAGCCAACCGCTAGTGTCTCGGTTTCGGCCGAAACCGAGTCCTCGGTTCTTCCTTCAGCCGAAAGCTTGCCTCCGATAGCCGAGGCCTCACACAGCATGGCTGAATCCGCTGCTGAACTTACCCCTGCTGTAGCAGGCTCCCAGGATTTATCAGATACTATTCCTTTAGACATATCTACTCCTGCACGTGGAGCTGCTAGGCCCCCTGCATCTATGACTATCAAGGCTTTTTCTGGGGCTAAAGCAGCTAAATCTTCTAAGGCCTTGCCTGCTAAAACCTCCTCACACAGGCCTACCTCCAGTTCCCAAATGCTCAGCTTGGCTGAGGATCTCATTTCTTTGATCAGGGGATCCCAACCTCACCCAGACAGGGCCTCTCAACCCCCTCCAGAGAAGAGGCCTAGAGCAGAGCCCCCGGATCCTGTTTCTACAGACTATTCCTCAGATGATTCAGACAACTCAGGTCCTCCAGAAGGCCCATATTCTCCTTATGAGGATTCTGATGCAGAAGACTCCATTCCTTCTGCCTCTCCTCCAGAGGAATTTTCTTTTGGGGAAACCTTACATGCTATGAGAGAGCATTTTCAATGGCAGGGCCAGGATTTTTCAGATTCAAGGAAAAGGCTAAGGACCTTTTTACATTTACCACAGCATAGGCCTTTAGCCATTCCTCCAGTACTCACAGTTGTTGATGATGCTTATAATGATGCCTGTACTGCCCCTGACTCTATTCCTCCGGCCCCTGCCAAGCCCGACAGATATTACAGGGTCCCGGACACACACTTTCACTTGTATAAGGCTCCTATTGCAGATCCTGAAACCATTTCACAGGGCCCCAAAGCTGTAGCAGCTACCTCTGCCAAAAAAACCCTCCCCTCTGAAAGAAACTCTAGAGCATTAGAGAGATGGGGTAAAAAAGTTTATACTTCTGCTACTCTTTCGGCTAGGGCCTTAAACTGCCAATTCCACATGATTCAGTATCAGGAATTTTTGTTAGACCAGCTAAATAAAAAACTGTCCTCTCCTGAACCTGTAGACCGTAAGTCCCTTCAGGATTTGGTACATAACACTCAGCAGGTCAGTAATCATTCCTTAAAATGCGGCTATGATGCACTGGAGGCTTCCTTTAGATCAGCTATGACTGGAACAGTGATTAGAAGGCATGCCTGGTTAAAAGAGCAATCCTTACCAGACCATGTAAAGTCAAAGCTTCTAGATGCTCCCATGGAGAAACAAAGTTTGTTTGGTTCCCCTGCACAGCAAGTGCTAAAGAAGGTGGAAGAAAAAGCAAAATCTGTCCAAACAGTCAAGGATTTCTTACAGGTCCAGCCTCCGAGGTTTAGTAGAAACTGGCCTTCGAAGAATTGGTCCTTTCCAGATACCTCCAGAGCACAGAGAGGCAGAAATAGGCGCCCAAGAGGCAGAGGTCAATCCAGAGGTGCCTACAGGGGACGTCAGTGGCAGCCTAACAACCAGAGAAGTACTGCCACAGATCCAGCTACGACCACTCCCACAGGACAGACACAATGACTTGACTCTGATACCGCCTACCAGGGAACAACTACAAGCACCCTTAGGCGGAAAGCTTGCCTTATTTTCCATAAACTGGCATTACATTACAGGAGACAAATGGATTTTACAGATAATAGACAAAGGCTACAGGTTTCACTTCCACACTCTACCAAAAAAGAGAGGAATGCCAAACCTACCACCAAACCAAAAAACAAATGCTCTAGCACAAATCAACCACCTACTAAGGATGAGAGCTATAGAAAAGGTACCGCCTATGGAACAGGGGCTAGGATTTTGCTCCAGACTTTTCCTGGTTCCAAGAAAAGAAAGCCAATGGAGACATATTCTCGACCTGTCCGCTCTGAACATATATCTCATTGTTCCAAAATTCAAAATGCTGACCCTACAGCAACTTCTTCCCATGCTGGGCAAGGAGTCTTGGCTGGTGACTCTAGATCTCAAGGAGGCATACCTGCACGTCCCTATACGACCAGATTGCAGAAGATACCTCAGATTTCTTGCAGGATCAGAGCATTATCAATTCTCAGCATTGCCCTTTGGCTTATCTACTGCGCCCAGAGTATTCACGAAATGCCTGGCATCAGTAATTGCTCATTGCAGGCTTCAGGGAATTCAAATTTATCCATACCTGGACGACTGCCTGATACAAGCAGACAACAAGACCAAATTAACAAAAGATTTGGAAAAGGTGATACAACTACTGCAAGCCCTGGGATACACAGTCAGCATGAAAAAGTCAAGGCTGGTACCATCCCAAAGGATAACATTCTTGGCTGCAGAACTGGACACAACAAAGCAAATGGCATTTCTCACAGCAGAAAAGCAAAAGCAACTACCACTCTATTTCATGGCATTAACAACGCAGAACCAGCTTACAGCAAGGAAAGTCCTGCAAACCCTCGGATACATGGCATCCTGCATAATATTGATTCCACATGCCAGGCTACATATGAGGAAGTTGCAATGGTACCTAAGGAATTTATGGTCTCAACACAAGCACAGTCTAGAAGCCCAGATTCCAATAATTCCATGCCTAAAACAAGAATTCCGGTGGTGGGCTCAGGCCTGTCAGCTGAACAGAGGTCTGCCCTTCCACAAACCTCACCCAAGCCAGACTATCACCACGGACGCCTCAGACCTAGGCTGGGGCACACATGGTGGACAAGTGTATACAAGGCCTATGGACACAAGACCAGCTGAACCTACATATAAATCAAAAAGAGATGCTGGCAGTGAAACAGGCACTTCAGACATTCAGACCTTTTCTTCAACAAGGTCATTTGCTGATAAGGACGGACAACACCACAGTCATGTGGTATATCAACAAACAGGGAGGCACACACTCATTTCCTCTATGCCGGATGGCAATGGACCTGTGGAATGTGGCCCTGAATCACAACATTCAACTCCAGGCCAAATTTGTGCCAGGAAAAGAAAATGCACTAGCAGACACCTTAAGCAGAACTACCACGGATGCCCACGAATGGATGCTGCATCCAGACATCTTCAAAACCATTACAAGGAAATGGGGACTACCAGAAATAGACCTGTTCGCATCCCCACACAACCACCAATTGAGGAAATTCTGCACAAGGACATACCACCCACTTGCTTGGAAGGTGGACTCCCTATCCTTCATTTGGGACAACCTGACAGCATATGCATTCCCACCTCTTCCTTTGATGCACAAAGTGCTACTGAAGATCAAAGAAGATCACCCAAGGATCATCCTGATAGCTCCAGACTGGCCGAGGCAGCATTGGTACCCGCTACTGAGGAGTATGTCTCGGACACACGCATGGCCTCTACCTCTGGTTCCTTTACTGCTAACACAGAACAACTACAAGATCCTACATCCAAACTTGAAAACACTGCAGCTAGCTGCTTGGAATATTACATAAAGCAAAATAACCCAGACTTATCTCAGAGGGTTAAAGACATTATCCTGGAGGCTCGCAGACCCACCACAAGGAAGACTTATTCAGCCAAATGGAAATGATACCTCATTTGGAGTGCAGCAAAAGGAGAAAATGTATCATTAGCAAACATAGCTAACATTCTGGAATACTTAGCAGAACTTTTCCACAATGGCCTGTCTTACTCCTCCATTAAGATTCATGCATCAGCAATTTCAGCAGAATACAACATGGATCCTCCAGTCTTCTCTCATCCCCTACTCAGGCAGTTTCTGAGAGGAATTAAAAATGTAAAGCCTCCACGGAAGCCACCTTTGCCTACATGGGACCTTAACTTTGTGCTGGAAAAGTTAACACTTCCCCCTTTCGAACCAGCAGCAACAGCAGAATTACAGTTCTTATCTTGGAAAACTGCTTTCCTGCTTGCAATCACTTCAGCAAGAAGGGTTTCTGAATTACAGGCATTAATGGCAGTACAGCCCTTCCTTAACTTCCATCAAGATAGAGTGTCCTTGAGAACTAATCCTACTTTTATGCCAAAAGTGGTCTCCAGGGTATCATTGAACCAAGCAATCCACCTGCCAACATTCTTCCCCAACCCACAGAACAGGGGGGAAAGACTACTAAATACATTGGATGTGCACAGGCAATTGCGCTATTATCTGGACAGAACCAAGACCAACAGAAAGACTGACCAGCTTCTGGTAGCGTATGCAACAGGAATGGAAGGAAAAGCAATTTCAAAACAGACAATCTCAAAATGGATAGGAAATTGCATTAAGATTTTGTTACTCATTTCATGGAAAGACAACTCCAGAAAACATCAGACCTCACTCCACAAGAGCTACAGCCACTACTACAGCTTTCCTTCGAGGAGTGGCTACCAAAGACATTTTAGAAGCTGCTACTTGGAGCTCCGTGCATACATTTGCCAAGCATTATAATCTACCTTTATACTCCAGATCCCGAGCAGGTTTTGCAACTGCTGTTTTGCAAGGGATCTTATCTACACCATAATCATCTTAGTGCCTCCACCCCCAGTTTGGCTATGGTATTCTACCCATATGTTAGGACTGCAGATGCATCCTTGAAGGACATAGTACAGTTTTGTACCTACCATAAATGTAGATGTCCGAGAGGTATGCATCTGCAGTCAGGATTACCCACCCTCCTTCCCCTCTGTGGTACTCCTAGGGTATTTGCCCATCTTGTAGCTAGCTGGGGGGAATCTATTATGGTGTATTTGTTTGTATATATGTATATACATGCTTATATTGTTTGCTCTCTAGTGTTTGGAACCATTTGCATTTATCCAAATTTAGCCTTCCTAGAGGGCACCTGGCATCTGGGGCAAGAAACACTGAGGAAAATGGCGTCGGCTGATGCCTTTATACCCAATAAACAGCAGCTATGACGTCAGGTGAAGTGTGACATCAGCCGAGGCCAGACCCAGACTTTGGAATCCGGCCGACCGAAGGGCTGCCTGAGGCAGGACAACCCATATGTTAGGACTGCAGATGCATACCTCTCGGACATCTACATTTATGGTAGGTACAAAACTGTACTTTTTGGTTACCTAGAGTTCATGTTGTCCAAGAAGGAAAAATGTCAATGTGGGATGTGGGATGCAGATTCACTATAAGGATCATCATGAACAATGTCTTTTTTTTTTGTCTTGGAGCTTCCCATGACCATATGTCCTGTAGCCAATTGTCTTACCTGGCCATCTGTCTCGAGAACCAGAGGCTTAAACTATTATCCCAAAGTAGCATGGTGGACTCTTCTAACCCTGGGGTACCATTAAATAAGAAGAAGACCAAGAAATCTCTTCCTGATTCTTTAGCTGTCTAGCCTCCACTGGATATTTCTGTAGATGCAGTTGAGAGTTCTGTAGGCCATCTGGTGTCTACTTCACATTCCTCTGCCATGTCCCTTTCGGAGGCCAGTATAGATCCTTCCTTTCCCACTTTCTCTGAGGCTTTGCAGGTGTCTGCTCTGGACATCGAGGTGAAACTGCGGCTTATTATCTCAGAGGGCCTTAGAGGGCTTACATAGATTCTGGTCAGGGAAGTGTCTGGGTATCCTTATTGAATCTCAAGGGTCGGAACCTCTGGTGTTTGTTAGGGTTGACACCCCTGCAAAGAAAAAGCCGAAGACTAAGCATACTTCTGTATGCTGTATGGATCCTCAAAGGTAATGGCAGGAATTTACTCAGGGACTGTTTAATGCTTTAATGGCTCTGAAGCCTCCCCAAGAGGTTTTTGTGCCTTCTCCCCCTTGGACTTCAACTCCTTCCAAAGATGACTATTCAGACTGTGATGATGGGTTCTTGTCTTAATCTTCCCATATGCATTCGCCTTTGGTTTTTGGCTCTAGTGTATGTTAGTCCTGAGTTTCCGTTTGAGGAATTGTTGTTTTGAGACACTATAGCTAGAGTGATGGAATACTTTAAGTGGGATTCTTCTCAAGTGTCTGATATCCTGAAAAAGTATTATGAGCTGCTTCAGGGGGACACTCCTGAACTTTCTATAGTACCTCCTGTGTTGGCTGCTTTGTTAGACACCTTTATAGCTGCTTCTAAGACTCCTAATTCTCAACCTCCTGCTCCAAAGAAACCTGACAGGTTCTGTAAGGTTTCTGAGATTGTCAATTCTTATTTGTGTCCTTCTGCTGACCCTGCTGTCGTTTCGGTCTCTTCTGACACGCCTTCCAAGTTTTTGCTCTCTTTCAAGCTTCTGCCTTTAGATAAGGATAGTAGGGCAATGGAGAGACTGGGTAAGAAGGGTTATACTGCTTTTGCTTTGGCTTTTGGGCCATCAGTTAGCAGATCCACATGACCCAGATATACTTTGGCATTTATTGCCCAGGCTTGTGAGATTATTTCCAACCTCCCTGATTCTGAAGTAAAATTTTCCACTCTATCTATTTTGGGTTCTACTTCTCGGGTGGCTTGTCACTTTATCAGGTGTAGCTGTGATGCTGCTGATGTATTTTCCGGAGCTGCTGCCTTTGGGTCTGTCATGAGGTATCATTCTCTGCTTCGCCTGTGGTCTCTACCTGAAGACATTAAGGCCAGGTTGCTGGATGCCCTTTTGGGTAATAAGAATCTTATTTGGAACTGTTGCTGCTATGTTTGTCTCTTCTGGGAAAAAGGTAAAGCTTTGCAGGATCTTAAACATTTTTGTGTCCTTTCCCAAAGTTCCAGAGGAATTACCCTACTAGGTCTGCTTTTGTTCACAGGCAGCCTTTTCAGATCACTATATGCAGGAAGGGTGGTAGGTGAGCACCTCCTGCAAATCATCTCAGCCTGCTGTGCCTCAGAAGCCTCCTTTATCTGACAAGCCTTGCCCCCACCCCCCACCCCTCGACCTGGTTTCCTTGTCCCTTCGGCTCTCCCCCGGTCTTCCAAACTGGCATATCATCACCTCAGATTCTTGGGTTCTGTCCGTCATTTGTCAGGATTACTTCATGATGTTGAAGTCGCTCTCTCCTTTTTCAGGAATTGCTCAACCTCCCCTGGAACTAAGTCCTTATTTTTTTAGAGGTCGTTGGTGGACCAGGTAACTATTTGATCTGTCCCTCCTTCCCAAGTAGGAAAGAAATTTTCTTCCAGGATGTTCCTGTTCCCTTGAAAGGAGAGCACTTGGAGACCTGTTTTGGATCTCTTCTTACACAACACCTTTCTCAAGGTTTCTTCTTTTTGGATGCTTACTTTGCAAACCTTGATGTTCTTCGTGTTTCACTGTTGCAGTCATTACATTAGGGTTATCCTGCTGCTCGGTTTCCCTCAATCGGCCTGAATTCCAAAGTCTTGGGTCCTGTGTCATTTGCTGTCGCCTCTTCCCTGACGTCAGGTCGTCAGGGGTATAAAAGATGCAGCCGACGCCATTTTATTCAGTCTTTCTTGCTGAGTGGTGCCCGAAGCAGAAGCAGTTCGCAAGTGCCGGTCGGCCAACTCCTGAGATTTTCGTGTTCGAGTTTCAGATCCAAAGTCTTCATTAAAAGCTAAGTACCCCGTTGGGGAAACTTTTTTCTTGCTCCAGACCGATGTCAGAAAAAGTTAGTAATTGTATTTCTTGTGGGAAGCAAATACCTCATAAGGACTTTCATTCTTACTGTATTCCTTGCCTAGGCCCTGACCACAACGTTTTTAGTTGTCGGTTTTGTGCTAGATTTAACCAACACACTATTAAGCGTTGGTACGATTTTGCATTAAGCTACTTTGGGCGAAGATTTAATTATACAATGTCGTCGGATAGCCATCCGACTACAGGAGTTCACAAAAAACGAAAAGAAAAGACAGGCAACCGAGGTCCAAAACCGACGACGAAGCTTCTCCTAAGCAAGTCTCCGGTCCTCAGTGAGGCGCTTTCGCAACCCCCGACGCCCGCTACTTTAGAGTCGCAGGCTGCTACCGACTCCCACGTGGAGTCGGCCAGGCCGCTGGAAGCTCAAGGTATTGGAGCCTCGGAGATTATTCCCTCCGATGGGCCCAGAGCCGCTGAGCAGGCATCGGTTTCTGAGGGTGTATTCAGACTTAAACAATTATATATTAAACCGACTTCAAAAACAAAGGCTAAAACACCTTTAAAGGCAAAGAAACAAGTTCACCAGCCGCAAGGACAGGCCTCCATGCCCAAAACACAGATGCTTAAAATGGCCGAAGACTTAATTACCTTGATTGTGGGTTCCCATCCCCTCCTGATAAGAGGCCTAGGCAAGAGACGACTATGAATCTTCAGATCAGGTTTCCATTTCTTCTGATTCCTCTTCTGATCAGGAATATTATCTTCCCCCCTATGAGGATTCTGATGCTGAAGAATCAATTATTTCAGCTTCTCCTCCTGAGGGCTACTCTTTTGGGGAAACCTTGCATACCATGAGGGAGCACTTCCACTGGGAGAGCCAAGATTTTCAGAATCTAAGAAAAGGCTCAGAGGCTTCCTTTTACTACCTCAACACAGGCCTCTAGCTATTCCACCTGTGTTAGACATTGTAGACGATGTGTTCTCGGAGTTTAGTCTGACCCCTGACTCTTTACCTCCAGCTCCTGTTAAGCCGGACCAATACTACAGGGTCCCTGATTCTCATAAATTCCTTTTCAAAAACCCTACTGCAGACCCAGAAACTATTTCTCAGGGTCTGAAAGGGGTCATGGCGTCTACTGCAAAAAACCCTACCCCCTCTGACAGGGATTCTAGGACACTGGATAGATGGGGAAAAAAGATTTACACATCTGCTACTTTGGCTATAAGGGCCTTAAATTGGCAGTTTCATATGCTCAAATATCGGCAATATAGCATGACACTGCTTAAACAGAAAATGATGGCAAATTCTGAATGTGCACAAAACAAAGAAATGCAGGATTTATTGCATGCAGCTGAACAAGTTGGAAAGCATACTTTGCAATGTGGGTTTGATTCTCTGGAGGCCTCCTGCAGGGCTGCTGTTACGGGTTCTGTCATTAGGAGGCATGCTTGGTTAAAGGAACAAAATCTGCCTGACCATGTTAAAGCAAAATTATTAGATGCTCCTTTGCAACATGATATCTTGTTTGGTGTTAAGGCAGAAGAGGTGTTAAAGAAAATGGAGGACAAAGCTAAATCTATGCAAACGGTCAAGGATTTCTTACAGGTACAGCCACCTAGATTTAGCAGACACTGGCCTACAAAGAATTGGTCCTTTCCAGTCTCAGACAGATCTCAAAGGGGCAGACCCAGACGCCCAAGAGGCAGATCACAGCTGCAAGGTTCCTACAGGTCTAAGCAGTGGAATGCTTCTACCTCCAAAGGTGGAGAAGACAAATCACAACCATACAGGAAACAGTCCCAATGACTTCCCCCTGCCTGCACCAAGCACTTATCTTCTGGCAGCACCCTTAGGGGGGAAAACTAGCACTTTTTTTCTCAAAATTGGCACATTGTAACCCAGGACAAATGGGTTCTAGACATAGTGTCACAAGGCTACAAGTTTCATTTCCATATCCTGCCAAGGGCAAAACGGTTGGCCAGACCTGCCAAAAAATCAATGGGCAGAGGCTTAAAAACAAGTCGCAGCTATCATGGACATTAGGGCTATTCAACAAGTGCCACAGCAAGAGCAGGGACAAGGATTTTACTAGACTGTTCTTGGTACCCAGAAAGGACAAAACATGGAGACGAATACTGGACCTATCTATTCTAAACACTTTCCTGGATATACCAAAATTCAAGATGTTGACCTTACAGCAGCTTCTCCCCATGCTGGGCAGCAAGGCTTGGCTCGTGACTTTAGACCTAAAAGAGGCATACCTGCATGTCCCAATCAGACAGTCATGCAGAAGATACCTCAGATTCAAGGCTGGCTCAAAGCATTACCAATTCTCTGCACTGCCCTTTGGCTTATCTACTGCGCCCATGGTCTTCACAAAGTGTCTGGCACCAGTAATTGCTTACTGCAGACAGAGGAATGCAAATATATCCTTACTTGGACGACTGCCTCATACAAGCAGAGAACAAGGACATTCTACTACAGCATCTGACTTTTGTGATAAGACTTTTAACATGCCTAGGGTACACAGTCAACAAAAAGAAATCAAAACTAGTACCCTCTCAAGAGATAATATTCCTGGGTGCAAGATTAAATACAACTGCCCAGATGGCTTATCTCACTCCAGACAAACAGAGGCAACTGACTACCTATTTCAAGGAAATGGCAACAAAGGCCCAGTTATCTGCAAAAAAAAATTCTGCAGGCTTTGGGCTTCATGGCATCCTGCATCATACTAATTCCTTATGCAAGACTGCATACGAGGAAAATTCAATGGTACCTAAAAAGTGTCTGGACACAACATTGCCACAGTCTGGAAACAATGATTACTCTAATTCCCTGCCTGCAACAGGAATTTCGATGGTGGGCAGAGGCTTGTCACCAAAACAAGGGACAGCCATTCTTAATACCCCCAGCCAGGCAGAGCCTAATGACGGATGCATCAGATTATGCCTGGGGGGCACACATGGCAGCAAGAGGCATTCAGGGCACCTAGTCCACAAACCAAAAGCATCTGCATATCAATCAAAAAGAGATGCTGGCTGTTCAAAATGCCCTGACAGCATTCAAGGACATACTTCATCCGGGGCAACTACTAATAAAGACAGACAACACCACGGTCATGTGGTACATAAACAAGCAAGGGGGCACTCATTCTTATCCGCTGTGCAGACTAGCCATGGCTTTATGGGACACAGCATTGACTTACCAAGTTCATCTGCAGGCACAATTCCTGCCAGGAAAGGAAAATACTCTGGCAGACGAACTAAGCAGAAACCTCATGGATCCCCACGAGTGGCACCTGGATCCACAAGTCTTCAGCATGATAACAATGAAATGGGGACACCCGGTCATAGATCTATTTGCCTCCTTTCAAAACAATCAACTAAAAAGATTCTGCAGAAGGACTTATCACAGACAAGCTTGGAAAGTGGACGACTTATCTTTCTACTGGACAAACCTATCAGTATATGCCTTTCCTCCACTGCCTCTCCTCCCCAAGGTACTCTTAAAGGTCAGGCAGGAGAAACCAAAAATGATTCTGATTGCCCCAGACTTGCCACGCCAGTACTGGTATCCGATCTTAAGGAACTTGTCCCAATGCCCAGTCTGGACCTTACCTCAAATACCTCATCTACTGTCCCAGCAAAACAATCAGATTCTGCACAGCCAACTCAGGACCCTAAACCTTTCAGCATAGCGGATAATGTAGCCATACAAACCACACCTCTCAGTATAGCTGTGATGGATGTCATTTTAGAAGCCAAAGCCTAGTACTAGAAAATCCTATGCTGGGAAATGGAAGAGATTTTGCGCTTGGAACCAAGCTCAAGGAACTGATACAGCTGTCCCAAATATTCCTCAGATTTTGCAGTATTTAACTGAGATGTTGGACAAAGGCCTATCTTTTTCATCAATGAAATCCATGCCTCTGCCATTTCGGCTCATTACAATACAGAGCCACCACTCTTTTCTCATCCTTTATTAAGGCAGTACCTCAGAGGAGACAAAAATCTAAGGCCTCCAAGGAGAACGCCAATACCTGCATGGGACCTCAGTTATGTCTTGGAAAAACTCACCTTACCTCCTTTTGAGCCAGCTGCTACTGCGGATATAAAGTTCTTATCTTGGAAAACAGCTCTGCTCCTAGCAATAACTTTTGCAAGACTAGTTTCAGAGCTACAGACTCTCATGGCTGTGGAACCCTTTATCATTTTTTATCCAGACAGGGTCTGTCTGAGAACAAACCCTTCATTTATGCCTAAGGTGCTATCCAGTGTAGCCCTTAACCAAACAATTCATTTGCCAACATTTTATCCAAATCCACAGAACAAGGAGGAGAAAATTCTGCATTCTTTGGACATACACAGACAACTTAGATTCTACTTGGACAAAGCTAAAGTTTTCAGAAAGACAGAGCAATTACTAGTGGCATATGCCACAGCATCACAAGGAAAGGTTATCTCCAAGCAGACTATTTCAAAGTGGATAGGTCACTGCATTCATTTCTGCTACTCTCACCATGGCAAACCAGTGCCTAAGGGCATTAGGCCACATTTACCCAGATCTGCAGCCACTTCTGCAGCCTTTCTCAGGGGAGTACCAACCAAAGACATTTTGGAGGCTGCTACTTGGAGTTCAGCACATACCTTTACAAAACTTTACAATCTGCCTCTTTACTCTAAATCGAGGGCAGGCTTTGCCACTGCAGTTCTGCAGGGCCTCCGAGCCGCTGCTAATGCTGTTTAGCTCCAGCCCCCCAACCATAGCTTTGGGACTCAACCCAAATGTAATGAGTGCAACAGTGAAACACGAAGAGCATAGTACAGTTGTGTACACTTACCATAAATGTAGATGTTCGAGTGTATTCACTGTTGCAAATCAGGCCGACTGAGGGCAAACCTGCCAGCAGGATAACCCTAATGTAATGACTGCAACCGTGAATACATTCGAACATCTACATTTATGGTAAGTGTGCACAACTGTACTTTTTCTTTTGTACTACCCCAGGGTTTACTGGTGTTTTTGGATCTGAGAATACTTAACCTTCATATTCCCGTCCACCCTATTTTCAGGAAGTGTTTGCATTTCTGTCTGTTCCTCTCATTTTCAGTTCTCTGCTTTGCCTTTTGGCCTCTCTATTTGCCCCAAGGGTATTCACAAAATGCCTAGCTCCTGTGATTTCTTTTTGCAGGCTCCAAGGCATTCAGATATTTCCTTATCTAGATGACCTGTTGCTTCAGGCGCCTTCTCCCAGTTGCCTGTTACAGGATCTGGAGTTCACCGCATCTCTCCGCCAAAGTTTGGTGTTTACTATGAACTCTCAAACGTTTGCCCTGACTCACTCTCAGGATGGTGTGTATTGGGTTGGTGTTTAATTGAATATGTTTAGTAAACTGTAATGTTTACATGTTCTGTCTGTGTTTTTTTTTAATCACATGACTTTGCACTTTATTTTATTTTATTTGTATTTGCAAGGTGGGATAGAGCACTGATGTCCGTGGACCTTTTCAAGCTCTGTCCATCAGTGCTGCGTGGTTAAGTGACTTGCTCAGTCTCAGTTGGGTAATGGAGGCTGAGAGAATCAAGCATAGGACCACTGCAATGATCCTTGTTGCAACAGATTAACACATTCGTAATGTCTTAGTACAGTAATGATAGGAAATAGACTTTCCCAAAACGTCCAGTTAAGTAGAGGCAATAGACAGTTATCTTCCCCCTTTTCTATTTGCTGTTTGTCTTGAATGCTTTATCTTGAATGTTCTGCTTCAGTTTTACTTGCTTCCTTTCAGCACACCTTTTCTGACCAAGACAGCACAGTAGTAACCATTCAGGAAATAACTCAAGTCGGTGCCCCTGAAATCCATAGGGGTTATAGATGGTCTGGCATACATTTTAATCTAGTGGTGGCCTAAACAAAAATTGTGAGTAAAAAAAGAATTTTGGTTGTATTTTCTTCTTTCACTTCAGACAAGTTGTGCCCAAATTAATGTTCAAAGCTGATAAAATAAGCAGCTCACAATAAACTAACAAGCCTATTGTGAGGATACACAGGTCCTATCTGGGAATACTGATTGTCTCCCTAACCCCCCAGAAAAGTTAGTTGCTGCCTATGCATCCCGTTGATGTTATATTTGATATAAAGGCAGAGGTTCAAATGGCCACAGTTGTGTATTTCAAGTGACTGCAGACATATATATATATATATATATATATATATATATGTATATATATATATATATATATGTATATGTTTACTGTCACGATCACCACAATGTCGAAGCTGACATGAGCGAACGGCCGCTGCTGTCAGCTCCAACATTGCGGTACAGATTGCACTATAGTGGGGATGGGGAAATGTACCCTTACCCTCACTGTAGTGCAATCTCTGAGTTTGTACATATAAGTAGGGGGGTATGGAGGGGCGCGGGGGGGCATGCCCCCCTGCAAACAGTGTTGTTAGATTTGGGCAGATGTGAGCATTTCAGCTAAGTTGACTTTTGACATTGCTGAAATGCTCTGTTTGCTATTTTGGTTAGTCAGTGTTTCGATTTCCGACTATTTGTGAAATGATGATCTGCCATGTGATAGTAAACCGTATGTGTGTGTGTGTGTGTGTGTGTGTGTGTGTGTGTGTGTGTGTGTGTGTGTGTGTATATATATATATATATATATATATATATATATATATATCCCTCCTCACCCCTTTAGGCAGCCAGTTTACATGCCTAATATGTTCATAGGTAAGTACTAGGCTATCTGCCCGAGGGCATCTATAAGCCTAGCCAGAATGTGTTGGCTTTCGCCGCCCCCTTAGATTAGATGTTCTTCTTGTTTCGCTGTTGCAGTCATTACATTTGCATATTAAATCAATGCCTCCTTCATTACCAAGGCCTAAATCTCAATCCATGTCTAAAAAACCGACGTCCAGGCCACATGCTCAGGCCTCTATGCCTAAAAAACAAATGATAAAAATGTCTGAAGATCTAATGACTCTAATCAGGGGTAGCCACCCCCCCCCCCCAAGAGGCCTAGGGCTGAGCTTGATTATGAATCTTCTAATCAGGATTCTGTTTTTTCTTGCTCTTTGGATGACCTGGATTTGTCCTTACCTACTTATGAGGATTCTGATGCAGAGGGCTCTATTCCCTCTGCTTCCCCTCCTGAGGATTTTTCTTTTGGGGAAACCTTACATACTCTAAGGGAGCATTTTCACTGGGAAAGCCAGGAATTTTCTGATTCAAAAAAGTGGCTTAGGGATTTTCTTCTCCTACCTCAGCATAGACCTTTGGCTATTCCTCCTGTACTAGACATTGTTGATGATGCTTTCTCAGAATCCAGTTTGGCCCCTGATTCCCTGCCTCCTGCTCCCAGTAAACCTGACAGATACTATAGTCTCCCAGAGTTCCACAAGTTCCTTTTCAAAAATCCTATTGCCGATCCAGAGACTATTTCTCAGGGGCCCAAGGGCATTAAGGCTTCTACTGCTAAAAATCCTATCCCTTCTGATAGAGACTCATGGGCGCTGGATAGATGGGGAAAAAAGGTTTATACTTCAGCAACTTTGGCAATTAGAGCTTTAAACTGCCAATTTCATATGTTAAAATATCAGCAACATGTTATTGGACTGCTTAAACAGAAAATTATGTTGATTCCTGACTGTGTGGAAAAATAGAGACTTAAAGGGTTTAATGCATTCTGCAGAACAAGTTGGAAAACACACTTTGCAATGTGGGTTTTGATTCTTTAGAGGCCTCTTGCAGGGCTTCTGTTACTGGGTCTGTGCTTAGAAGGCATGCTTGGCTTAAGGAGCAATTTTTGCTTGATCATGTTAAAGCTAAATTGTTGGATGCTCCTTTAAGTCAGGACCGCCTGTTTGGCAACAAGGCTGAAGAAGTTCTTAAAAAGATGGAAGATCAAGCTAAATCTATGCAAACTGTTTGAAAGATTTTTTTACAAGTTCAGCCTCCTAGATTTAGTAGGCACTGGCCTTCTAAGAATTGGTCCTTTCCAGCCTCTTCCAGGTCTTTTCAAGCCAAACCCAGACACAGCAAAAACACAGGTTTCAGTCCCAGGAGAGACACAGAACTAAGCAGTGGGGGCCTCCACTTCCTAGTCTGGGAATAACAGTACACCCCCTATGGTAAACTGTCTCAATGAATTCCTTTTAAAATTTCCAAGCACTTATCTTCTGACTGCCTTTTTGGGGGGAAATATTGCTCTTCATGTAAAGAACTAGGAACTCATTACCCAGGACAAATGGGTTTTTAATATAGTGTCCCAGGGATACAGATTTCAATTCCACACGTTGCCAACGCCAAGTGGATGGCCGGGCCTCCCTCCGAATCAGTGGGCAAAGGCTCTAAAACAAGTACTTTCCCTCTTAAGCATGAGGGCTATTCAACTGGTACCAGAAGAGGAAAAGGGACAAGGTTTCTATTCCAGACTTTTTCTAGTACCCAGAAAAGACAAATCATGGTGTCCAATCCTGGACCTATCTACTCTAAACACCTTCCTGGAGATTCCAAAATTCAAGATGCTGACTCTTCACCAGTTGCTTCCTATGCTAGGCAAAGATGCCTGATTGGTAACACTAGATTTAAAAGAAGCATACCTGCACATCCCAGTCAGGGAATCTTGCAGAAGATACCCACGCTTCAAAGCAGGCTACATGCACTATCAGTTCTCTGCACTGCCCTTTGGCTTATCCACTGCGCCCAGGGTATTCACAAAGTGCCTAGCTCCAGTTATTGCATTTTGCAGACAAAGAAGTATTCAAATATACCCATACCTGGACGATTGTCTAATTCAGGCAGAAAGCCAGGATGTACTTTTAAATCATCTGGCATTTATAAAAAGGGTTCTAACTTGTCTGGGCTACACCATAAACGAAAAGAAATCTCAACTGGTACCCTGTCAACAAATTACATTCCTGGGAGCAAGCTTGAATACAACTTCCCAGATGGCTTAGCTCACACCAGAAAAGCAAATTTATTTGACAACCTACTTCAAACAAGTGGCCACAAAAACCCTGCTATCTGCAAGACAAATGCTGGGGGGGGTGGGGGTGCAGGGCGGCGTGCCACCCCTGCAAACAGTGTTGTTAGATTTGGGCAGATGTGAGCATTTCAGCTAAGTCGACATTTGACATTGCTGAAATGTTCCGTTCGCTATTTTGGTTGGTCAGTGTTTCGATTTCCAACTATTTGTGTCGTGTGTGTGTATATATATATATAGAGAGAGAGAGAGATTATATATATATATAGCATGCCTCCTCATCCCTAAGGCAGCCAGTTTACATGACTAATATGTTCATAGGTAAGTACTAGGCTATCTGCCTGAGGGCATCTATAAGCCTAGCCAGAATGTGTTGGCTTTCACCACCCCCTTAGATTAGTTCCCTGTGCCTCGGTCCAGCAGAGCCATTAGTTCCCTGTGCCTCTATCCAGCAGAAGCACTGCAGTGATCCCCGGGGTAAATTTGTCAAGGTTTCTGTTGAAGAGTGTTAGTGAGGGGCACTGCCTAATGTAGATTGGAATCCTGTTCCAAAGCATGGGAAGTCTCTGGGACAGGAATCTATCCCTCCAGCACGTCCTATTTATTGTTGTGGTGAGGTTTAGATCCCTAGAGCGTGTGGCTCATGGGGATTTGTTTTTTTAGGTGGAGCATGTCCATCAGTTCTGGGTTGGACATGGCCTTGTATGTCAGGCAGAGATCACCTCTGAGTAAGCGGTATGCAACCAAGTACAGCTGGAGTTTCTTCAGTCGGGCTGCATAGGGCATCTGTTTGAGGCCAGTAATCCTCTTGATGAGCTACTTCTGTGGTCTTTCCAGCTGTTGCAGGTGTCTTATAGGTTCATAGGTTCATAGGTTGATACTAGGCTATCTGCCCTAGGGAATTTATAAGCCTAGCCAGAGTGTATTTGGCTTTCACCACCCTTTTAGATTAGTTGACTGTGCCTCTGTATAGTAGGTCACAGAAGGTAGCCCTTTTAAGGTTAGTTTACAGTACCTCTGTCAAGCAGGGACACAGAAGAGATCCCAGGGTTAAACTTACGATCTCCCATCTACTCGTCAAGATTTCTCTTGAAGAGGGTCAGTGAGGGGCTCTGCCTAACATGGATTGGAATTTTGTTCCAGAGTGAGGGGAGCCTCTGGGATATGAATCTGTCCCTCCAGCATGTCATATTTATTTCTGTGCTGAGGTTCAAGTCCCTGGAGCGTGTAGCTCTAAGGGATTTGGATTTCCTGAGGTGAAGCATGTCCATTAATTCTGGCTGGGACATGGCTTTATACGTCAGACACAGATCGCCTCTGAGTAGGCGGTACGCAACTGAGTAGAGCTGGAGTTTGTTTAGCTGAGCTGCATAGGGCATCTGTTTGAGCCCCTTGATCCTCTTGGTGAGATACGTTTGGGGTCTTTCCAGTTGCTGCAGGTGTCGGGTAAGGTACATCCCAAACGGGGCATTGTACTCCGTTATGGACCTGATAATTGATGAGTAGAGGGGCACAATGACCTCTCTTGATCTAGATGTGAACCCTTTCGTGATAAGGTGGGATATATAGAAGGTCTTTCTAACCACTGTGGCAACGTGATTGTCAAAGGAGAGATTGCTATCTACTTGAGTCCCCAAGTCCCTAATTACTTCTTCCGTACTTAATGGATTACCATCTGTGTGGTAATTTGTGGGCACTTTGTTTTTCCCAAAGGGGATGACTCTGCACTTTTTGGCATTTAGCTTTAGGCCATGGCTCTGGCACCAGTTATCCGTCTCTGTGAGACCCTTTTGGAGGATGCTTGTGTCAGCCAGAGAGTCGATTACGGCACCCAGTTTGCAGTCATCTGCGAACTTGGTCAGCCATAGTCCACCCATGTTAGCCTGTACTTCGGAGAAATATACATCGAACAAGAGAGGTCCCAGGACTGAGCCTTGTGGGACGCCACTTGTAACTGATTTAGAGTCTGACATGGCACCTGCTATTCTGACCATGTGGGTTCTATCCCTGAGCCAGTTTGCAACCCATCTTGTGACATAGGGGTTAATATTTACGCTGGTGAGCTTATTTATGATGCCCGAGTGGGGTATTGTGTCGAAGGCTTTTGCGAGGTCCAGGTAGGCTGTGTGGACTACCTTCCCTTCATCTATAGCTTTGGTAACTGTTTCAAAGAAGTTGACCAGGTTCAAGAGGCAAGATCTGCCCTTAACAAAGCCGAATTGGGTAGGATCCAGTGTCTGGAGGTTCCCAATGTCTTTGTTTATGATTTCCATGATGATACGCTCCATAGCTTTGCAGACCAGGCTAGTCAGGCTTATAGGGTGATAGTTTCCGGGGTCTGTTGTGGCACCACCTTTGTGGAGTGGGACCACTGTTGCTGTATGCCATTCCTTGGGTACATATCCTGTAGTAAGGCTGAGATTGAACAGTGACTTTATATGAGGGTTTAGTTCTTTTTGGAGCTTGTGTAAGACGCAGCCCGGGACACCGTCAGGTCCCATTGATTCTGTGTTTTTTGCTTTGGAGAGGGCAGCTCTCACCTGTGCGTCTCTGATCTCAGGAAGGCTACACACTGTTGGGATAGACATTTGCTTTTTTTGGGGGGGGAGTGGGGGGGAGAAGTTTGCACTGAACCTTTCTGCCAGGATGTTGGCAATGTCTGCGGGTTCAGTGTATTTTTTGTCATTTTGCACTAACTCAGAGCATATGTGGGAGTTGCCTCCCAGGTTTCTGACATAACTAAAGAAGGCCATGTGATTATCTTTAGTGTCTTGTGCAATTTTTCTTTTGAAGCTAACCTCAGATGATTTTATGAGGGATCGTAGTTTCTTGTAAGGTACATCCCAAATGGGGGCATTGTACTCTATGATAGGTCTGATGAGTGATAAGTAGAGGGGCACAATAACCTCTTTTGTTCTAGATGCGAACCCTTTTGTGATTAGGTGGGCCACAAAGAAGGATTTTCTAACCACCTTGGCAATATTATTATCGAAGGAGCGATTACTGTCTACTTGGATCCCCAGATCCTTTATTACATTTTCTGTATTTAGGGGACTACCACATATGTGGTAGTTCGCGGGTACTTTGTTTTTTCCAATGGGGATGACTATGCACTTTTTGGCATTTAGCTTGAGGCCATGATTTTGACACCAGGTATCTGTCTCAGTGAGACCCTTCTGGAGGATGTCTGTATCAGCTGGAGAGTCAGTTATGGCCCCCAGTTTGCGGTAGTCTGCGAACTTGGTCAGCCATAGTCCTCCTGTGCTTGCCTGTACCTCTGAGAAGTATATACCGAACAGGAGGGGTCCCAGGACTGAGCCCTGGGGGGACGCCACTTGTAACTGGTTTAGAGTTGGACCTAGAGCCTGCAACGCTCACCGTGTGGGTTCTGTATGTGAGCCATTTGGCAACCCATCTTGTGACGTAGAGGTTTATATTCAGACTGGTGAGCTTGTCTAGAATACCAGAATGGGGAATGGTGTTGAAAGCCTTTGCGAGGTCTAGGTAGGCTGGACCTCCTTTCCCCCATCTAAAGCCTTGGTAACTGTCTCAGAAGTCTACCAGGTTTAGGAGACATGATTTGCCCTTAACAATGCCAAACTGGGTAGGGTCCAATGTTTAAAGGTTCCCAATGTCTCTCTTAATGAATTCCATGATGATGCGCTCCATAGCCTTGCAGACCAGGCTAGTCAGGCTTAAAGGGCGATAGTTCCCGGGGTCCATTGTGGCTCCACCTCTGTGGAGTGGGATACCTGTTGCTCTGCGCCACTCTATGGGTACGTAGCTTGTAGAGAGGCTGAGTTTGAACAATGTGTTTAGGTGAGGGGTTAGTTCATTTTGGAGCTCATGTAAGACACACCCTGGGACACCGTCTGGTCCCATTGAAGCTGTATTTTTTCGCTTTGGATAGGGCTGTTTTAACCTGTGTGTCAGTGATTGCCGGGGCTCTACATTCATTTGGTATGGTTATGGGCCCTTTAGGGGGTGAGAGGGCGGTGAAGTTTGCACTAAACCTGTCTGCCAGAATGTTGGCAATATCAGTCTGTTCAGTGTATTTTGTGCCATTCTGCACTAACTCGGAGCAGATCTGAGAGTTTACACTTAGGTTCTTGACATAGCTAAAAAATGCTTTGTGGTTATCTTTGGAGTCCTTCGCAATTTTTCTTTAAAGCTATCCCTGGGTGATTTTATGAGAGATCGTAGTTTCTTGCTGATACAGATCAGGTATGCCTTTCCTTCTTGGGATTTTACTCTTTTCTGTACTAGATTCCTCTTCCTGTTGTATAGCTTGCTTGTGGCAGGGGTCCACCAGACTCGTTTCCTTTTCTTGGAGGAGTGAGTCTTGGTTTTGCTTGGGATAGCATATTCCATGCATTCTTGCAGGTGCTCATAGAGTGCCTTTGTAAGGGATTCAGCAGCTTGGACAGTTTTGTCCATTAGCATGGGGGCTGTGAACCTTTCCATCTCAGTCTTAAGTAATGTGAAGTTTGCTTTTGAAAATTTATTCATGGTGGTTTCCTTGATTAGGGGTGAGGGTGGAATGTGGATATCCAGAGTGATTAGTCTATGATCTGATCTAACCAGCGAGGGTTTGACCTCCGGTGTAGAACACCGGTCGCCCATCTTGGCGATGACCAGGTCCAATATGTTGTCAACTCTGGTGGAGGTGTTGACCAGTTGATCCAGGGCGTTCGAGTTTATAAATTCTAGGAAGTGTTGGGCAAGGGAGTTAGTACTTGAGTAGTTCTCCTAGTTAATGTTTGGGTAATTGAATATTAGGGCGTTTGGTAGGACCTTCATATTTTCCAGTCTCTAGAAACGCGGAATGGGGGTCATGGTGGGTGATCTGTAGCAAGCTACAATTTGAATTGCAGTTTTGCCCATTGTTAGTTGCACATGGATGATCTCTGAGGCATTGTGCTGTGCCTCTAACCTGGAGGTGTGGGTATCCTTGATGAATATGGATACACCCCCACCTTTTGTGTTTTGGTCTGGGTTATGTGGCCGAAAAGTATGGTATGAGTTGTAGCCTGGTAGTGCTGGGGTACTCTCTGGAGCCTTGAACCAGGTTTCTGTTAATGCACAGATATCGTTGTTCTCCATACTGAGGAGTGCCTCGAGTGCATGCATTTTGAGGTTTAGACTTCTGGCGTTGAGTAGCAGTACCCTTAGTTTTTGGTTACTTGTGCTATTTACGGTGGTGGGTTTGTCTTTAGAACCTTGCCTAAAACAGGCACTATGAGGGTGGCAAAAGCCTTGGCCAGTATTCAAAAACCTAAGGGTGATTAGTGCAAGCCATCTCTTGCGAAGCAACGTGGCTTATTGAGCATATCATCCCAAGTAGACAGATACTGAATCCCCTTTGAATGACACCAGAAACTCAGCCAATTGTTGAAATTGAAAATTTTTTCTTTATACTGTGGCATCATTCTTGGTGAGGGCAGGATGCTACTCAGGGTCAGGGTCATACAGTCCTGGACTACATGATCAGAGAGCTCTTTCATGTCTCGTTTCATGTAGTCCAGGGATGTACGTCTCAGGTCATTCACACCAACATGGGCAATGACAGAGTCGTATTTGTACTTATTCTGGAGCGACCTGAGTGCTTGTGCGGATCCTGGCGCCCGACAGGCAGCTAACTGTAACCTTTTCCTTGTCCAGCCTAGTTAGTGGACATCAGTGTGCCTGACTATAGAGTCGCCTATTACTAGTGTGTTGGGTATGTTATTTTGCCTTGAGGGCTGTGATTGCATGGCACACTGATTATGTGAAGTATGTGTTTCATGGTTTGTGATGGGGTGTGGAGATTGCTTGGGTGTCTGCTTTGGAGGTCTCTGTTGCTTTTGCAGATTTTTATTTACAGCCTCCAAGTATGTTTTTGTGTATTTATGTATGTTATTTCCCGGTGTTGGTTTAGTAGGTCTATGTGAGACTGGTGGTGTGTTGCAGGTGTTTTCCTTCTCCTCTTGACTGTCAGTTCCAGTCTTGGGTTGAGAGAGCTTTGCCTGCAGTTGGGCTGTATAATTGCATCTCTCGCATATATTAGTGTTTGGTGGTAGGAGGGAGAGGGTTGTCTGTGTACATGAGGCAGTTGTAACATTGCCTCAAAATGCCCAGATTCACCAGTTGAACTGGAGAGTACACCTGAGTGATTGTGAGGAAAGTGAAAAAGTAATTATAGTAGTAGTATAGTCTACTTTGTTGGTCCTAAACAGTACACTGCCCATAACATAAGTTTTAGTAACCTTCTTTGTACACTTCTGAAGTCTGTGAGAAAAGTAAAAAAAAAAAAATGACCACACTATCCTCAGCCCAAACGCAAGCTATAATGACATCCTTTTCATACCTCTAAGGTTTGACTGTGTGAAAATTAAAGTAATCACCACACAATTCCCCCCCCCCCCCCCACACACACACACACACATACACACATAACCTAAACAGCTTTCTGTACACACATCTGAGCAGGGCTGGTTTTAGAATGGGTGCGGTTCAGAGCAGAGCCCATTATCAACGGCTTTTGTGAGGCCCCTATACAGTTGAAGCTGATTAAAGAAGCACCTTGTATGCATTTTACAGTCTGGGAAGTGGGGGCCACCAGATTTTTTAGAAGATCTAATTGTCTGAATATTACGTGATTTTATTTGATGCTTTACTTTTGAAATATAAGTACTTGTTAGTTGCATTTTTACTTATACCCAGAAGAATAATGTATATGTCCTGGCATTATTGGGTGTGTGTACATATTAAAAAAATAGTGGTATTTAATAGACACACACGCGCACACACACACACACACACACACACACACACACACACACACAAGCGTAAGTCATAACAATACTAGTTTTGTACTTATTTCAACAAATAGCAGTATGTTGTGCAACACTGGTACTGCCACACCAGATCAGTGACTGCTGTTTAGTAGTCGTCCAGTAGGAGCATGGGTAAGTCAATTTTATTTACTTCTTTGAGGAGTAATGAATGTCTGCTGCTGTCCCTGATTTCACATACCTTTTCTGATTTTGCCCATAATTTTGCTCTGTCCTTCATTAAAAAAAGTTTGATTTCCTTGTAAGATCATTCAGGATTACAGGCAGTCAATAAATCCAGAAAGCAGAGATGTTCTGTTGTCCTGTCTTGCATTGGCTCCGACGCGGCCTACTACAAAGCTCAAAGTCTCTTAGTTGGCTCGTGGCTAGGTAGATATCCCATAGTGCACCAGTACAATCCCCAAATCTCGTTTGCCATGTCTGAGAGTTCAGAAGTGCTTCTTGCTTAGCCGTGGCTAAGTTCAAACTTTTTGTATTATCACTTTACTGTTTTCTATAGCTAGTTATCTTATTACTAGATATTGTTTAGTAGTGTTAGGCGTGTTTACAGAGTTTTTGGAGTGTTTTTGATATTAAATGTTTGTTGAGAACTGGTTGGCCATTGGCCCTTGTTCTCCATTGGTATCCTGTGGGCTAGTTTTCTCATTACCTTTTATGTTTGATAGGTCCGCGTTTAGGACCCTATTTTCTCGCTTTATATTTACATTTACATTTATATTGTGTGCAGTGTTTGTTGCTTATTACAGAGTTTTCTCTGCGGGTCTGCTTTTTGGGCCTTGGTTTCTAATTTAGAAAATTTAGCTTGCGTTCAGTGCTGTTTGCTAGTTCCTTGCCTACTGCTAGTTTCTTGCTTTTTTCTACGACTTAGCTTATTTAGCTACGTCTGTTTAAGTTAGAGGACCTAGTCCTCTTCTGTTTCATATTTTCCTCAGGGCTAGGCCCATTTAAGTTGGAGGACCTAGGCCTCTTTATTCTTTCTTTGTGTATGTGCATGTTAGGGCTAGGCCCGTTTAAGTTAGAGGACCTAGTCCTCGGTGTGCTTGTGTGTACTTGCTTTACTTACATAGCTCGTCAACATGTCTAAAGAGTCTAAAGACTACAAACCTTCGGGTTTCAAAAAATGTATAAAGTGCTCCCAGAAGATGTCAATTACGGATGGCCATAGTAATTGTGTATATTGTCTCGGAGCCATTCATTTGCAGGAAACTTGTTCATTCTGCCATTCCTTCAGCTCCAGAGTCCTCCAGGAGCGGAAGAACAAGTTAATTTTGAAAGGTCTCCTCAAGCCTTCCTTCGAGGAAGACTTAGCGAGTTCTTCTTCATCCAAATCACATTCTTCCAAGAAAGAGAAGGTTAAGCCGGCCAAGAGGCATTTTCTGGCGCCGACTAGTGTATCGGAACCTCCTCAGAAACCATCTAAACTGGATAAGACTTCTGCCTCCTCAGCTCCACTGTCCTCAGAGCCGGTCGAGGTTGTTGATATTGGCACGTCAGTGTTGGCCCCAAGCCTTTCGGAGCCGACTACTGAAAAACTACATTGGAGCCGGTCCAGAGATCCTTTGCAGTTCTCACCAACCTTAAGACCTCCAATTCTGCAGAGATCCAGTTCGCCTATCAGAGGAAGATGTGGAGAGAGTAGTGCTTAGACTCCTGAAGTCATCTGCTTTGTCCAAATTGTTGTTTGCTCCGATCCAGTCGGTTCCGGAGCCACCTGAGTCCATCCCCCCTGTTGTGGTTCCTCCTCCGGGCCGAGTTGGGCCTTCGGAGCCAGAGTTTTCGGTGCCACTTGTTGTGGAACCCTTGGTCCCAGCTTCCCTCGAGGCTGTCTTGGAGCCGAGTTCTGCTCTGACACCTTCGGCGCCGTCCGTTGTGTCTAGGAGACAAAGCTCACCGGTCGGCCTGGACAGGGATATTTGGACCCGAACTTCTTCGGGTCTGAGTCTCCCTCTCGGTGCGTCTGCTAGGGTGAGCTCAGACCCTACATCCATCTCTGAGCCAGTCACTCTGGAGCCGATGACTACCTCTGTTTCCTCGTAGCTGGGGTGGTCTTCGGAGCCGGGGAGATCTGCTTTTGGGATGATGAGGAGTGTGGTCTCTCTCTCATCAGCTCCATGTAAGGGTACCGACGCTCTTCCCCCTATAGCACTGACCTCCGTCTCAGCACCTACTCTCTCTCTCGACAGCAGAGACCCGCAGCCTCATGAGCCCCCGGTGGGTGGCCCCCAGTCTTCCGAGACCTCCCCAGGGGGTCCTCAGAAGGGTACATGAGGACATGCAAGGACATGCAAGAGGAAGCATGTAGACTCCCAGGATGAGTCCACCACTTCAGACACTGACCTCGAGGAGTCAGAAGGTTCCCCTAAGTCATCCTCTGATGATGTCTCCTTTGTAGACATCTTAGAGATCCTTAAGCGGAAATGCAGCTGGCCCACTGTCACCCCTTCTGATGAGGGGCCAGTGTACCTGAAGGCTTTTGGGTCTCAACCTTCAGCTTCTTGGTTGTCTCCCCTTTTGATGAACTTTTAGACCTTGTTAGTCGGAAGGTGTGGGAGACACCTGATGCCATGGAGCCAGTTCCCAGAAGACCCAATAAATTTCTGTCTGCCCCCAAAGAGAAAGATTTTTTTGGTCAGGGGCGTGCCTGTAGATGCTATGTTGGTGGCGGTGGCCACTAAGAAGGAGCTAGCGGAGACGTCATCTGTCCATCCACCAAATAAGGAGTCTCGAATGATGGACATATGGGAAGTGTATCTTTTCTTCAGCGACTTTCACACTCAGATTGCTGAACTATCTAGCACATTTTACGAGGTTTCAAAGAGATCTCCTTAAGGAGTTAGGAGATACTCTTCAAGGTACATCTACTGAAGGAATCCCTGAGAAGGTGTCTGCTCAGTTGTCCACCTTAAATTCCATCGTGAACTTCTCCATGAGGCTGATCTCTTATGGAGCCGATGGAGCGAGTAGGGCAGCGGGTTCAGGAGTTTCCCTTAAAAGACACTCCTGGATGCGCTTATGTAATTTTGCGGAGCCATTGAAGTCTACCTTTACCAAAGCCCCCTTTGACTGTTCTTCATTATTTGGACCTAAGGTAAAAGATACACTCACCAGGTGCAAGCAAGAAGGGGAAACCCCCTTCTGCCGTGGGAGTACATTTTACCGTCCTCTCTAGACCATATCCTAAGGGTCAGAGAGGTGGTAAGATGTGGTTCAAGAAGTCCCAGAGATTTTTCCCAGATGCACAAGGTGACTCCTCCCTCAGAGTCAGAGGAGAGGGAGCTAATGGTAGATGTTGCCCTAGAGGCAGGGGCGGCCCGCAAAACCAGGGAGGCTGCGATTCATTTCGAGGCCATCCCTATCAGCGCTCCTGATGTGGGGCCCGGCTGTGCTTCTCTGGAGCCAGTCAGGGGTCACATATCTTTGTATCCAGAAGCCTGGCTAAACATCACCCAAGGCAAATGGGTACAAATAATAATCACCAGAGGTTACTCCATACCCTTTTCTGTTCCACCTCACACTCCCAAGAAGATCCCAGATGTTCCACCCAATCACAGTGATCATGCAACTGTAGAAGTGGGAAAGTTGCTCGCAAACAGAGTCATCCAAAACGTCCCCGCAGACCAGATAGGATTCAGAACTTACTCCAGATTCTTTTTAGTGACAAAACCTACAGGGGACTGGAGGCCCATCTTGGACCTCAGCAAACTAAATAAATCCATAAAGAAGGCCAAGTTCCGGATGGTGACACTGCAGTCTATACTCCCTCTGTTAAGGATGTGCTCCATAGACCTCCAAGATGCGTACTACCATATAAAATTATCAGAGCATCGAGGATTCATTTACGCTTCCAGCTGGGAACCAGTCATTACCAATTTTGTGCTCTGTTCTTTGGTCTCACCACAGCCCCCAGGGTGTTCACCAAATGTATGGTGGTAGTGACAGCTCACCTGAGACGTCTAGGATTCCAATTGTTTCCATACCTGGATGACTGGCTCCTGACCACCTCCACCAGGCATCTACTCCTACAAACCAGAGATTCCACCCTCCAACTTTGTTCCCAGTTGGGGATTACAATAAATTTGGAAAAGTCTGCCTTATCACCCTCTCAATTTGTGACCTTTATCGGCGCAGAAATAGACACAGTCGCCATGTTAGCTCGTCTGCCTGCAGAAAGAGCACAGAACCTCAGACAAGAAATTCTCCATCTACTTCCCCTACAGAAAGTCAAGGCAAAGACAGTGCTGAAACTCTTGGGGACCATGGCCTCCACCATAATGTCCCTCTCGCCAGATTACATATGCAACTTCTTCAATGACTTCTATCGTTCCAGTGGTTCTTTCAACAGCTGCCTCTATCTCACCACAACAAAGTCTTGCAAAAAGTACCTCTGTTGGTGGATTCAACACAACCAACCAACAACAAATACTCCATTCCTTCCTCAGCAACCCGTTGCTACTGTGACCACGGATGCCTCACAGATGGGTGGGGCATTATCTAGGCAGGACTGTCCAAGGCACATGGCAAGATCACAAGGCTCTCCTGCATATCAGTGTCCTAGAGATGAGATCAGTACTTCTAGCGTTGCAAACACTTCACGACTCTCTTCCTCTAGAGACGATAGCAATCCAATCAGGCAACATGTCAGTGGGTATGGTATCTCAACAAACAAGGTGGAACCAGATCTTACCCCCTTTGTCGAGAGGCACTTCATATTTGGGAGTGGACAATTTCTTCCCAACGCTTTCTGGTGGCAACGCACATCCCAGGGACAACCAATGTGATAACTGACAAACTCAGCAGGGCAATCTTGATGCCTCATGAGTGGTATTTGAATCAGGAAATAGTGGAGCAGATCTTCCGCAAATGGGGACGGCCTTGCTGCAATCTCTTCGCCAGTCCGATCAACTCCAAATGCAGCAGCTACTTTTCCCTTATCCCCCCTCCGGGAGAGTCACAGAAAGATGCGCTTGTTCACAATTGGCCCCTGGGACTCCTTTATGCTTTCCCTCCCTTTCCTCTCATATCCAAAGTGATTCAGAAAGCGAAACTTTTGGAAAGCAAAATGATTCTCATCACTCCTTACTGGCCTCGTCAGATTTGGTTCCCCTTTCTCAGGCCTCATCTACTAGACGATCCATGGACTCTGGACCCAGTGCCAGATCTCTTGACACACATGTCAGGCTCACTTCACCCCTGCCTCCACACCCTCAACTTGACAATGTGGCTGCTCCAATTCCATCCCTAGTCAGGCTTCATGATTTTTTACCTGCTGTGACCGACATCCTCACGTCTTCACATAAACCTTCCACTAGGAAGTTATACACTAGCAAATGGAGAAGGTTTTCCATCTGGACTGAAGAAAGGAATGTAGATCCTTGCACTGCATCCATCCCAGTGGTTTTAGAATTCTTGTCTGAATTCTTCCATCAGGGGTCTGCTGCTGCTACAATTAAGGTTCAATTGGCAGCGATATCTAATTTTCATTTGGGTCAACATGAGTCTAACCTGATGTCACACAGATTGTGTAAAACCTTCCTTAAAGGTGCTACTATGCTGAGACCCCCCCCCCCCCTTTTCAGGAACCGGTAGCTTCCTGGGATCTGAAGTTTGTCCTGTCCAAGCTAACTTCTCCGTCTTTTGAACTTGCTCATTCGTGCCTACTGAAATTTCTGTCTTGGAAGACTTTGTTTCTAGTAGCCATCACATCACCTAGACGAGTTTGAGTTGCAAGCACTGTCTGTAAATCCTCCTTATTTGATTTTCACAAAGACAGAGTTTCTGTTCGCACAAATCCTTCCTTTATCCCTAAAGTTTGCTCTCACTCTAATTTGAACCAAACTATAGAATTACCAGTGTTTTTCCCTAATCATTCTAATGCAGCAGAATACAAATTTCAACAATTAGATGTTCACAGGCAGTTACGGTTCTACCTTCACAGGACTAAAGAACTCAAAGTCAGACCAATTGTTTGTATCCTTTTCTGATTCTAGACTAGGTCTGCCAGTCTCTAAAGTAACTCTGTCAGATTGGATTTCGAGCTGTATTTTCTTCATTTACTCCTCTAATGAAAAACTCTACCATTCAAGATTAAGGCTCATTCTACACGATCCCAGTCTACATCTGCTGCCTTCCACGCCAGAGCTCCAATTGACAGTATTTGTGCAGCAGCAACTTGGGCTACCCCTCATATCTTTATCACTCATTACAAATTGGTCCTGACCTCAAGGGGTAGAGCCTCCTTTGGTTCCATGGTACTCAGGAGTATTTTCCCGTGAGCCACCCAGGAATAAGGTGCTAGGGACACTGTCCCATATGTAAGAATGAAGGTGAGATAGGACTACAGAACATAAAGAAGTTGTGTACTCACCATAACGTTCCATATTTGTAGTCCATCTCGCCCTTCATTCTTACAAACCCACCCATCTACCTCCGTTCTGGAGGATCTGGAGACAGGATGGTGTTACCTTTGGTAGGGTGGAGACCTTTCATTATTGTTGATGTCCTTCAAGGATGCATCCGCAGTCCTTACATATGGGTTGTCCTGCCTCAGGCAGCCCTTCGGTCGGCCGGATTCCAAAGTCTGGGTCCGGCGTCGGCTGATGTCGCCCTTTTCACCGACGTCAGAGCGCCTGGGGTATAAAAGCGTCAGCCGACGCCATCTTCCTCAGTCTTTCTTCCCGCGCGGTGCCCGAAGCAGAAGCAGTTCGCAAGTGCCGGTCAGCCAGCTCCTGTGATTTCAGCTACCGAAGTCTTCAAAAAAGCTAAGTACCCCGTTGGGGACTCTTTCTTGCCTCAGCCGATGTCAGATCAAACGGTTAAAGTTAATAATTGTTTATCTTGTGGGAAACAAATACCTCATAAGGATTTCCACTCTTATTGCTTACCCTGCCTAGGCCCAGACCACGACGTCTCGGCCTGTTCAGCCTGTGCCTCCTTCAATAAACGCACTCTTAGGCGTCGGGCAGAGTTTGCAGAGGAATTTTTTGGGGAAAATTTCAGTTATATCATGCTGTCGGAGCTTCCGACATCTCATTTACCCAAAAAACGTAAGGATAAGGACCGACACACGCGGTCCGCGGTTTCGGCTGACTCCACGCCTAGGCCTACCATGAGTGTTTCGGTCTCCACTGAAGCCTAATCTCTACCACTTCCGACCGACGACACCGCACAGCCGGTAACTTCGGTACCGGAGGCTATCACTGAGTCGGTCATAGAATTTCCGTCTGAAACCGATGCTCAGGAAATATCCGACACCATTTCTGTTGATAAAACTACTCCAGCACGTGGGGCAGCCAGGCCTCCTGTATCCATGTCCATTAAGGCCTTTACACGGGCTAAAGCTGCTAAACGGCCAAAATCTCTCCCTCCCAAGGCTATACCTCAGGGATCCACTACAGGTTCACAAATTTTAAGTTTGGCTGAAGACCTTATTTCCTTAATCAGGGGCTCTCAACCACATCCAGACAGGGGCTCTCAACCACCTCCAGGCAAAAGGCCCAGGGTTGAGCAGACAGATCCCCAGTCTTCTGATGATGCCTCAGATGACTCTGCCCTTTCAGACTACCAGGAAGAGGTCCTTCCGGCCTACGAGGATTCTGATGCAGAGGAATCTATTCCCTCAGCCTCCCCCCCTGAAGAGTTTTCTTTTGGGGAGACCCTTCACTCCATGAGAGAGCATTTCAAATGGCAAGGCCAGGAATTCTCTGATTCCAGGAAGAGGTTAAGGACTTTTTTACATTTACCTCAGCATAGACCTTTGGCTATTCCTCCTGTTTTAAATGTCATAGGAGATGTGTACTCTGAGTCTAGTATTTCCCCTGACTCCCTCCCTCCGGCTCCTGTCAAACCTGACAGGTACTACAGGGTCCCGGGCTCACATTTATACCTTTACAAGGGCCACTCTGCTGACCCAGAAACCATTTCCCAGGGCCCTAAAGGGATAACAACCACCACTGGCAAGAATCCACTTCCTTCTGAAAGGGAATCCAGGGCTTTAGAGAGATG
Source organism: Protopterus annectens (assembly GCF_019279795.1). NCBI lineage: Eukaryota > Metazoa > Chordata > Ceratodontiformes > Protopteridae > Protopterus > Protopterus annectens. The sequence goes on from NC_056733.1 coordinate 633,352,373, forward strand.
GGGTAAAAAAGTGTATACTTCCTCCACACTTTCTATGAGAGCATTAAATTGTCAATTCCATATGATACAGTATCAAGAGTATCTGTTAGATGAATTGCATAAAAAACTAACCTCGCCTGAACCCCTAGACTGCAAGGCGCTTCAGGATCTGGTGCATAACTCTCAGCAGGTTAGCAACCATTTCTTACAGTGTGGTTTTGATGCATTGGAAGCTTCATGTAGGTCAGCAATGACAGGTGCAGTCATACGTAGACATGCTTGGCTTAAGGAACAAACACTGCCAGATCATGTTAAAGCAAAGCTTCTGGATGCACCACTGGAAAAACAAAAGTTATTTGGTTCCACGGCTCAAGAGGTCTGAAAGAAATTTGAGGAAAAGGCTAAATCAGTACAAACAGTCAAAGATTTTCTCCAGGTCCAACCACCAAGATTCAGCAGAAATTGGCCTTCTAAGAATTGGTCCTTTCCAGACGCAGACAGATTTCAAAGAGGCAAAAACAGGCGTGCCAGAGGTAGGGGGCAAGCTCGAGGCTCCTACAGAGGACGTCAATGGCAGCCTCCTAACCAGAGAGGTAGTGCAGGACCTACAACTACTGCGCAAGGACAAACTCAATGACTTGACTTTGACTCTGCCAACCAGGGCTCAATTGGAAGCAACTTTGGTCGGAAAGCTATCTTTATTCTCAGAAAATTGGCACAGTATTACAAAGGACAAATGGATACTACAAATAATAGACAAAGGATACAGATTCCATTTTCATACATTACCAAAAAGACAAGGCATGCCAAACCTGCCACCAAATCAAAGGGCAGAGGCTTTCAAGCAAATTTCAAAACTCCTACAAATGAAGGCAATAGAGAAGGTTCCTTACACAGAGCAAGGCCAAGGATTTTATTCCAGACTATTCCTTGTTCCAAGACGAGAAAAGCAATGGAGGCCTATTCTAGACTTGTCCGTACTGAATACTTATCTCATCGTGCCAAAATTCAAAATGCTGACCTTACAGCAACTCCTTCCCATGCTGGGCAAGGGGTCCTGGCTGGTAACTCTAGACCTCAAGGAGGCATACCTGCATGTCCCTATCAGACAAAGTTGCAGAAGACACCTCAGATTTCTTGCAGGTTCAGAGCATTATCAATTCTCAGCATTGCCCTTTGGCTTATCTACTGCACCCAGAGTATTCACGAAATGCCTGGCATCAGTAATTGCACATTGCAGACTTCAGGGGATTCAAATATACCCATACCTGGATGACTGCCTTATACAAGCGGACAGCCAACAAACATTGGTAAAACACTTGGACTATGCCATCCGACTACTACAAGCCTTGGGGTACACAGTCAACATTTAGAAATCAAGACTTGTTCCATCCCGACGAATAGTTTTTCTGGATGCAAAGCTGGATACAAACACCCAAATGGCTTTTCTCACAGAAGAGAAACAAGAGCAATTACCGGATTATTTCAGAAATCTGACAACTCAAACCCAGCTGACTGCAAGGAAAATCCTGCAGGCCCTGGGTTTCATGGCATCTTGCATACTTCTGATTCCACAAGCAAGGCTGCATATGAGGAAACTACCTAAGGAGTCTATGGTCTCAACACAGTCACAGCCTAGAAACTTTGATCCCCCTCATTCCATGCCTTCAAAAGGAATTTATGTGGTGGGCACAAGCAAGCCAGTCAAACATGGGCCTGCCTTTCAGCAAGCCCCACATATCAGCCAAACCATTACAACGAACGCCTCAGACCATGGATGGGGAGCACACATGTATTCAAGGGCAATGGACACAAAAGGAATTGCGCCTACACATCAACCAAAAGGAAATGCTGGCAGTGATACATTCAATCGAGGCCTTCGAACCTTTCCTGCATCAAGGTCACCTACTAATAAGGACAGACAATACCACAGTTATGTGGTACATAAACAAGCAAGGAGGTACCCATTCCTACCCTCTTTGCAGGCTGGCAATGAATCTTTGGGAACTTTCCCTAAAACTCAATATAGAGCTGCATTCCCAGTTCGTACCAGGAAAGGACAATGTACTGGCGGACAGCCTAAGCAGAAACACCATGGATCCGCACGAATGGATGTTGCATCCAGACATTTTTCTACAGATAGCACAGTCATGGGGAAGGCCGGTCATAGATCTTTTTGCCTCCCCCCACAACCATCAACTGAAGAAGTTCTGCACAAGGACATACCATCCTCAAGCATGGAAAGTGGACGCCCTCTCCTTCAGCTGGAATGCTCTAACAGTATATGCATTCCCACCTCTTCCATTAATGACCAAGGTCTTACTGAAGATCAGGACAGAGTGACCAAAAGTGATTCTGATAGCTCCGAACTGGCCAAGACAACACTGGTACCCACTATTAAAGAGCATGTCACGCACGAAACCGTGGCCTCTACCACAATGGCCACTTCTTCTGACACAGCACAATTACAAAACTTTGCACTCCAGCCTAAAAACCTTGCAGCTGACAGCCTGGAAAATACCTTGATTCCTCACCAGGATAAACTATCCAAGAGGGTAAAGGATATCATCATAGAAGCTCGGCGGCCTTCCACCAGAAAGGCATATTCAGCAAAATGGAAAAGATTTCGAACCTGGAGCAACGCAAAGGGTCAGGATCCGACACAGATGAGCATTCCACATATCCTTGAATACTTGGCTGAAGTGCTCCATAATGGCCTTTCTTATTCATCCATAAAAATTCATGCTTCAGCTATTTCAGCAGAGTACAACACTGATCCACCTGTATTTTCTCATCCTCTTCTAAGGCAGTTTCTAAGAGGGATAAAAACATCAACCCTCCAAGGAAACCACCAGTGCCTTCATGGGACCTTAACTTCATGTTGGAAAAATTAACTCTACCTCCCTTTGAACCAGCAGCATCTTCAGAATTACAATTCCTGTCTTGGAAGACTGCCTTCCTTCTGGCCATAACCTCAGCAAGAAGAGTATCTGAGTTACAGGCCCTCATGGCAGTACAACCATTTCTAATTTTCCATCAGGACAGACTCTCTTTGAGAACCAATCCTTCATTCATGCCAAAGGTGGTATCCAGGTTCTCACTGAACCAAGCTATCCACCTGCCTACTTTCTTTCCAAATCCACAAAATAAAGGAGAGAAACTTCTGCATACCCTGGACATTCTCAGACAGTTGCGCTACTACTTGGACAGAACTAAGACTTGCAGAAAAACTGACCAACTTTTTGTAGCATATGCAGCTGGTGTACAAGGCAAAGCAATTTCCAAACAAACAATTTCAAAATGGATAGGAAATTGCATTTGATTCTGTTACTCTTTTCATGCAAAAGCTGTGCCAGCTAACATCAGACCTCATTCCACCAGAGCAACAGCCACCTCCACAGCCTTCTTAAGAGGGGTGGCTACAAAGGACATTTTAGAAGCTGCTACATGGAGCTCTGTGCATACATTTTCCAAGCATTACAACTTGCCTTTATATTCCAGATCCAGAGCAGGCTTTGCTACTGCAGTCCTGCAGGGCATGTTAGGTACACCATCCTTTTCTTAGGTCCTACCACCCCCAGCTTGGCTATGGTATTCTACCAATATGTAAGGACTGCAGATGCATCCTTGAAGGACATAGTACAGTTTTGTACCTACCATAAATGTAGATGTCCGATAGGTATGCATCTGCAGTCAGGTTTCCCCTCCCTCCTACCCCTCTGTGGTATTCTTTGGGTTCCTATCCCTCATTTTAGCTAGCTGGGGTTATCTTTTATGGTGTATTTGTTTTTTATTGCTGTGCATGTTTGGAATTTATTCATTTCTCCAAATTTAGCCTTCTTTAGAGGGCACCTGGCATCTGGGGCAAGAAAAACTGAGGAAGATGGCATCGGCTGACGCTTTTATACCCCAGGCGCTCTGACGTCGGGGGAAAAGGGCGACATCAGCCGACGCCGGACCCAGACTTTGGAATCCAGCCGACCGAAGGGCTGCCTGAGGCAGGGCAACCCATATGTAAGGACTGCAGATGCATACCTATCGGACATCTACATTTATGGTAGGTACAAAACTGTACTTTTTTCCTGGATAACCTTTATTTATATTCTTCTATAGTCTAGCAGCAAACAAGTTATGGGGATTGTGCTGGTGCACTATGGGACATCTACCTAGCCATGAGCCAACTAAGAGACTTTAAGCTTTGTAATAGGCCAAGTTGGAGCAGAGGATTGCCTCCGAACCCATATGTAAGAATGAAGGGCGAGATGGACTTAAAACATGGAATGTTATGGTGAGTACATAACTTCTTTTTTTATACTTATTGTCAAAAAAATGCATGTTGATAACAAAAGGTATTAATATTTAAAACATGTTCTTGATTTTGAGCCTTTATTCTGCTATTATTTTTGACGTTACGCTCAATTCTTCAGCAAAGAAGTTGAGAGTCATGGTATTTGGTGTACTGCCAGTATTTATAAAACACCCTGAAAGAGAAAACAACATCCCTGAATATCGAAAGCATCAGCTCTTCTTAAAATTCAGAGTTTGCACTGAGATTAGTCACTCTGGGATGATGATCTCTGTAGTGCTTACCTTGCTAATGTTAGTTATCAGAGCTTTATCCTAACAATGTCAAATCACAGCCTTATTCAGGTTACAGTGTAATGAGGAAGTTTAATAATTTTTTCCCAACCAGCAGCAGCATTTGTGGGGCCCTCGCTTAGTCAAGGATGATTAGGGGGAGCACTGCAGCCATGGGTATTTGCAGGTACCTAAAGCTGACTATGTTGTTGTAGTGGAGAGAATGTCCACCAGCAGGGTTTAACTAAGCCAGGACACTGTCAGTGGTAAACTATTTAATGGAATTGTGAAGCCTTTTACTTGATTTAGCACTGTTATTGTAACCAGAGATGTCTTTGAATTTTAAATGAAATATAAATAACAGATCCAATGTTGTCTGTTTTCATCCGATTCAACTTTGGGTTGTCTGAGCCAACTGGATCTGACCTCAGCATCGATCTTGAAGCTTTTTGGTTCCAGGGCTGTGACTCCTCCCCTACTCATAATTCCTTGGTCTCCACCCTACTACCTCAGATCTCGTTTGCTGCCTAAAATGTTTGGTTGTGGGCCAGAGGGGTCATTTGCTACATATCCTTTGTGGTACTTTTGTCCAACTCCTCCCTTACCAAGAGAGTATTACTCTGTCTTTTATAGCATAAAGGAAAAAAAAAAGGAACTGTCCAAAGAGAGTTTCTCAGTCCTTCTCAAATAGTAGATAGTGTAAGGCAATGGACTGCTTTGGGAAACGGATTTATGCTTCAGAGACTTTTGCTCTCAGGGTGCTGAACTATCTACTTCATGTTACTAGATTTCAGAGAGACTTGACAAAGGAAATTGCCAAGTCTCTCTTTGGGGCATTACCAGCAAATGTTCAGAAGACAGTGGAATCACAGTTGTCCACCCTTTAGTCTTTATCATATGTAGCCATGCGACTGCTGTCGAATACAGCTGATGGTACTGCTGCAGGCACCAGCATTGCCATTTGCCAGCATGCTTGATGCACCTCTCTGACTTTGTGGAAAGCTTCAGGAAATCCTTCATTAATGCTCCTTTTGATGGGTCCACTCTACTTTTTCCCAAAGTTGAAGAAATGCTTACCAGAAGTTAGCAAGATGGCAAGACTGTCTCTCTACAGTAGGCATCTGATTCTCTGTGCCTCAATGATCCTACTCTCGGAATCAGCAGGCTGGAAAGAAGATGTGATTCAGGAAATCACAGAATCCTTAACAGGAGACTTCTGGAAATGGATCCCCTGGTGGCAGAGGAGGAGGCAATAATAGTGGAAGTTACCCCAGGGGCAGGGGTGCATCGCATAATCAGGGTTTTCATGGGCACTTCTCCGAAAATCCCTTGCAGCATTCTTGAACGATGTCCTTCAAGGATACATCTGCAGTCATAACAAATGGGTTGTCCTGCCTCAGGCAGCCCTTAGGTCGGCTGGATTCCAAAGTATGGGTCTGGCCTCGGCTGATGTCGCACTTCACCCGACGTCATAGCTGCTGGGGTATAAAGGCATCAGCCGACGCCATTTTCCTCAGTCTTTCTTGCCGCGCGGTGCCCGAAGCAGAAGCTGTTCGCAAGTGCCGGTCGGTCAGATCCAGAGATTTCAGCGTACCGAAGACTTCTAAAAAGCTAAGTACCCCATTGGGGACTCTTTCTTGCCTCAGCCGATGTCAGACAAAGTAAATAATTGTTTAACTTGTGGGAAACAAATACCTCATAAGGATTTCCACTCTTACTGCCTTCCTTGCTTAGGCCCAGACCACGACATATCAGCTTGTTTAGCCTGTGCTTCCTTCAACCGACGGGACTCTTAGACGTCGGTCGGAGTTTGCAGAAGAGTTTTTTGGCTCCACTTTTGCATATAAAATGCCGTTGGAGACTCCGACAACACATTTAGCTAAAAAACGCAAAGAAAACGACCGACACGGCCCGCGGTTTCGGCTGAAACCACGGTTAGGCCTACCGCGAGTGTCTCGGTTTCGGCTGAAACCGAGACCTCGGTTCTCCCTTCGGCCGAAAGCATGCCTCCGATAACCGAGGCCACACAGGCCATGGCTGAGTCGGCTACAGAAATTCCTGCTGAAGTAGCAGGCACACAAGAGTTGTCTGACACTATTCCGTTGGACATCTCTACTCCTGCACGTGGGGCAGCTAGACCCCCTGCTTCTATGTCTATCAAGGCCTTTTCCAGGGCTAAAGCAGCCAAACTTTCCAAGGCCTTACCTTCAAAATCTCCCTCTCACAGGCCTACCTCAAGTTCCCAAATTCTCAGCCTTGCTGAGGACCTTATTTCTCTGATCAGGGGAACCCATCCTCACCCAGACAGGGCCTCACAACCCCCTCCTGAAAAGAGGCCTAGGACTGAACCCCCTGAACCTCTGTCCTCTGACTACTCCTCTGATGGTTCAGATTTATCTGACCATCAGGAAGGCCCGTACTCACCTTATGAGGATTCTGATGCAGAAGACTCCATTCCTTCTGCCTCCCCTCCAGAAGAATTTTCATTTGGGGAAACTCTACATTCAATGAGGGAGCACTTCCAATGGCAGGGTCAGGATTTTTCTGATTCTAGGAAAAGGCTAAGGACTTTTTTACACTTACCACAGCATAGGCCTTTAGCCATACCACCTGTACTATCAGTTGTTGATGATGCATACAATGATGCCAGTACTGCCCCTGATTCTCTTCCCCCGGCCCCTGCCAAACCTGACAGATATTACAGGGTCCCGGATTCTCACTTCCACTTGTATAAGGCCCATGCTGCAGACCCAGAAACCATTTCTCAGGGCCCTAAAGGTGTTGCAGCTGCCTCTGCCAAAAAACCCCTACCCTCTGAAAGAGAGTCAAGAGCATTAGAGAGATGGGGTAAAAAGGTTTATACATCTGCTACTCTTTCTGCCAGGGCTTTAAACTGTCAATTTCACATGATACAGTACCAGGAATTTTTGTTAGATCAGCTGAATAAAAAGCTGTCCTCTCCTGAACCTTTAGACCGTAAGTCCCTTCAGGATTTGGTACACAACTCTCAGCAGGTCAGTACTCATTTCTTAAAATGTGGCTATGATGCACTGGAGGCTTCATTTAGATCAGCTATGATTGGAGCAGTGATTCGAAGGCATGCCTGGCTAAAAGAACAATCCTTGCCAGACCATGTTAAGTCTAAACTCCTAGATGCCCCTATGGAGAAACAAAGTTTATTTGGCTCCCCTGCACAGGAGGTTCTAAAGAAAGTGGAAGAAAAAGCAAAATCTGTCCAAACAGTCAAGGATTTTCTGCAGGTCCAACCTCCGAGGTTCAGCAGAAATTGGCCTTCAAAGAATTGGTCCTTTCCAGACACCTCCAGAGCACAGAGAGGCAGAAATAGACGCCCAAGAGGCAGAGGTCAATCAAGGGGTGCCTACAGGGGTCGTCAGTGGCAACCTGCCAACCAGAGAAGTGCCGCCACAGCTGCGACTGCAACCACTTCCACAGGACAGACACAATGACTTGGCTCTGATTCCGCCTACCAGGGAACAACTGGAAGCACCCTTTGGTGGAAAGCTAGCTTTATTTTCAAAAAACTGGCATTGCATTACAGGAGACAAATGGACTTTGCAAACAATAGACAAAGCCTACAGGTTTCACTTCCACACTCTACCAAAAAAGAGAGGAATGCCAAACCTTCCACCAAGCCAGAAATCAGAGGCTCTAAAACAAATCATCAGCTTACTAAGGATGAGAGCAATAGAAAAGGTACCATCTATGGAACAAGGCCAAGGATTTTACTCCAGACTATTCCTTGTACCAAGAAAAGAAAATCAATGGAGGCCTATTCTCGACTTGTCCGCACTGAACACATATCTCATTGTTCCAAAATTCAAGATGCTGACCCTACAGCAACTTCTTCCCATGTTGGGCAAGGAGTCTTGGCTGGTGACTCTAGATCTCAAGGAGGCATACCTGCACGTCCCTATATGACCAGATTGCAGAAGACACCTCAGATTTCTTGCAGGATCAGAGCATTATCAATTCTCAGCATTGCCCTTTGGCTTATCTACTGCCCAGAGTATTCACGAAATGCCTGGCATCAGTAATTGCACATTGCAGGCTTCAGGGAATTCAAATCTACCCATACCTGGACGACTGCCTAATACAAGCGGACAACAAGACAAAAATAATAAAGGATTTGGCCTATGTCATACAACTGCTGCAAGCCTTGGGATACACAGTCAACATGCAAAAGTCAAGACTAGTGCCATCCCAAAGGATAACTTTTTTGGGTGCAGAACTGGACACAATAACTCAGATGGCTTTTCTCACAGAAGAAAAACAAAAGCAACTACCAGTCTACTTCATGGCATTAACAAGACAAACTCAGCTTACTGCAAGGAAAGTCCTGCAGGCCCTGGGTTACATGGCATCCTGCATAATCTTGATCCCACATGCCAGGCTGCATATGAGAAAATTGCAATGGTACCTAAGGAATGTATGGTCTCAACACAGACACAGTCTAGAAGCCCTGATACCAATCATTCCATGCCTGAAAAAAGATTTCCTGTGGTGGGCTCAGTCCTGCCAGATCAATAGAGGATTGCCTTTCCACAAACCACATCCAAGGCAGACCATCACCACGGACGCCTCGCACCTAGGCTGGGGGCACACATGGAAGACAAGTGTATCCAAGGCCTATGGTCCCAAGACCAGCTGAATCTACACATAAATCTAAAGGAGATGCTGGCAGTGAAGCATGCAATCGAGGCATTCAAATCATTCCTCCAGCAAGGACACCTGCTGATAAGGACGGACAATACCACAGTCATGTGGTACATCAACAAACAGGGAGGCACACATTCATACCCTCTATGCCGGATGGCAATGGACCTGTGGAACTTAGGCCTGAATCTCAACATCCAACTGCAGGCCAGATTCGTACCAGGGAAAGAGAATTCACTAGCAGACAGCTTAAGCAGAACTACCACGGATGCTCACGAATGGATGCTGCATCCAGACATCTTCAAAACCATAACAAAGAAATGGGGAATGCCAGAGATAGACCTGTTCGCCTCCCCACTCAACCACCAACTGAAGAAATTCTGCTCAAGAGTATACCACCCACAAGCCTGGAGGATGGACTCCCTTTCTTTCAGCTGGAAGGCCCTGACAGTATATGCCTTTCCACCTCTCCCATTGATGTACAAAGTTCTACTGAAGATCAGAGAGGAACAGCCAAAGGTAATTCTGATAGCTCCAGACTGGCCAAGGCAGCATTAGTACCCGCTACTGAGAAGCATGTCTCGGACAAACTCATGGCCTCTACCTCTATGTCCTTTACTTCTAACGCAGAACAACTACAAGACCCTGCATCCAAACTTAAAACCCTGCAGCTAACTGCTTGGAAAATTGCATAAAACAAAACCAACCTGTTTTATCTCAGAGGGTTAAGGACATTATCCTGGAGGCTCGCAGACCCTCCACAAGGAAAACATATTCAGCCAAATGGAAGAGATTCCTCATTTGGAGTGCAGCAAAGGGAACAAATGTCACACTGGCAAACCTAGCACACATCCTAGAATACTTAGCAGAACTGTTCCACAATGGCCTGTCCTATTCTTCCATTAAGATTCATGCATCAGCAATTTCAGCAGAGTACAACATGGATCCTCCTGTCTTCTCTCATCCTCTCCTCAGACAATTTTTGAGAGGGATCAAAAATGTAAAACCTCCAAGGAAACCACCTCTGCCTGCATGGGATCTCAATTTTGTGCTAGAAAAATTAACACTTCCCCCTTTTGAACCAGCAGCAACAGCAGACTTACAGTTCTTATCTTGGAAAACTGCCTTCCTGCTAGCAATCACTTCAGCAAGAAGGAGTATCCGAGTTACAGGCATTAATGGCAGTGCAGCCTTTCCTTATCTTTCACCAGGACAGAGTGTCTCTGAGAACCAATCCTACTTTTATGTCAAAGGTGGTATCCAGGGTATCCTTGAACCAAGCTATTCATTTACCTACATTCTTCCCTAACCCACAGAACAGGGGGGAAAAACTACTACACACCTTGGATGTACACAGACAACTGCTCTACTATCTGGACAGAACTAAGGCTAGCAGAAAAACTGACCAGCTTCTGGTAGCATATGCAACAGGAGTGCAAGGAAAAGCAATTTCAAAACAGACAATCTCAAAATGGATAGGAAATTGCATTCGATTCTGCTACTCATTTCATGGAAAGACAACTCCTGAAAATATCAGGCCTCACTCCACAAGAGCTACAGCCACCACTACAGCTTTCCTACAAGGAGTGGCTACCAAAGACATTTTAGAAGCTGCTACTTGGAGCTCCGTACATACATTTGCCAAGCATTACAATCTTCCTTTATACTCCAGATCCCGAGCAGGTTTTGCAACTGCAGTTTTACAAGGGATCTTAACTACACCATCATTATCTTAGTGCCTCCTCCCCCAGTTTGGCTATGGTATTCTACCCATATGTTATGACTGCAGATGCATCCTTGAAGGACATAGTACAGTTTTGTACCTAACATAAATGTAGATGTCCGATAGGTATGCATCTGCAGTCAGGATTACCCACCCTCCTTCCGCTCTGTGGTATTCCTAGGGTACTTACCCCTCTCTTAGCTAGCTGGGGGAATCTATTATGGTGTATTTGTTTGTATGTATATATACTTTTTGATTTCTACTGTTTGGAATTTTCTACTTTTATACAAATTTAGCCTTCCTAGAGGGCACCTGGCATCTGGGGCAAGAAACACTGAGGAAAATGGCGTCGGCTGATGCCTTTATACCCCAGGAGCTATGACGTCGGGTGAAGTGCGACATCAGCCGAGGCCAGACCCAGACTTTGGAATCCGGCCGACCGAAGGGCTGCCTGAGGCAGGACAACCCATATGTTATGACTGCAGATGCATACCTATCGGACATCTACATTTATGGTAGGTACAAAACTGTACTTTCTTTTTGGTACCCAAGAAAACGGGACCTCAGGCCCATTTTAGACCAGAGTTATTTGAATCAGTATGCCAAGCAGACAGAAATCCAGATGGTCACTCTACAGTCCATTTTGCCTGTACTGAAACAGGATGATTGGATGTGCGTGGTAGACCTCAAAGACGTGTATTGTCATCTGAAGGTAGAGAAGTGTTTGAGAAGGTTTCTCTGTTGCCAGCTGAGAGCCCACAACTATCAATGCAGATCTCTGCCCGTTGGACTCACCACAGCCTCCTGGGTGCCAAAGTCATGGCAGTAGTAGCAGTGCACTTGCATCTGCTAGGGAATCTTTGGATGTCCTTCAAGGATGCATCTGCAGTCCTAACAAATGGGTTGTCCTGCCTCAGGCAGCCCTTCGGTCGGTCGGATTCCAAAGTCTGGGTCTGGCCTCGGCTGATGTCGCACTTCACCTGACGTCATAGCTGCTGTTAATTGGGTATAAGGGCATCAGCCGACGCCATTTTCCTCAGTCTTTCTTGCCGCGTGGCGCCCGAAGCAGAAGCTGTTCGCAAGTGCCGGTCGGTCAGAACCAGAGATTGCTACTACCGAAGACTTCTAAAAAGCTAAGTACCCCGTTGGGGACTCTTTCTTGCCTCAGCCGATGTCAGAAAAAGTGAATAACTGTTTAACTTGTGGGAAACAAATACCTCATAAAGATTTCCACTCTTACTGCCTACCTTGCTTAGGCCCAGACCACGACGTAGCAGCTTGTCTAGCCTGTGCTTCCTTCAACCGACGGACACTTAGACGTCGGTCGGAGTTTGCAGAGGAGTTTTTCGGCTCCGCTTTTGCTTACAACATGCCGTCGGAGACTCCGACTTCACAATTAGCTAAAAAGCATAAGGAAAAGGACCGACACTCGCGGTCCGCGGTTTCGGCTGAAACCGTGGTTAAGCCAACCGTGAGTGTCTCGGTTTCGGCTGAAACCGAGTCCTCGGTTTTTCCTTCGGCCGAAAGCATGCCTCCTACAACCGAGGCCTCATCTAGCATGGCTGAATCTGCTACTGAATTTCCACCTGCTCTTACAGGTTCTCAGGATTTATCAGATACTATCCCTTTAGATATATCTACTCCTGCACGTGGAGCTGCTAGGCCTCCTGCATCCATGTCGATTAAGGCTTTTTCTAGGGCTAAAGCAGCTAAATCTTTAAAGACTGTGCCTGCTAAAACCCCCTCTCACAGGCCTAGCTCTAGTACTCAAATGCTTAGTCTAGCAGAGGACCTCATTTCTTTGATCAGGGGATCCCATCCTCACCCTGACAGGGCCTCTCATCCCCCTCCAGAGAAGAGGCCTAGAGCAGAGCCCCCTGAGCCAGTTTCTACAGATTACTCCTCTGATGATTCAGAAAATTCAAATCCTCCAGAAGGCCCTTATTCTCCATATGAGGACTCTGATGCAGAAGACTCCATTCCTTCTGCCTCTCCTCCTGAGGAATTTTCTTTTGGGGAAACCTTGCATGCTATGAGAGAACAATTTCAATGGCAGGGCCAGGATTTTTCAGACTCCAGGAAAAGGCTTAGGACCTTTTACATTTGCCACAGCATAGGCCTTTAGCCATTCCTCCAGTACTTACAGTTGTGGATGATGCATTTAATGATGCTTGTACTGCCCCTGACTCTCTTCCTCCGGCCCCTGCTAAGCCAGACAGATACTACAGGGTTCCGGACACACATTATCACTTGTATAAGGCTCCTATTGCAGATCCTGAAACTATTTCACAGGGCCCCAAAGCTGTAGCAGCTGCCTCTGCCAAAACCCCCTCCCCTCTGAAAGTGAATCTAGGGCATTAGAGAGATGGGGTAAAAAAGTTTATACTTCTGCTACTCTTTCGGCTAGGGCCTTAAATTGTCAATTCCACATGATTCAGTATCAGGAATTTTTGTTAGATCAGCTGACTAAAAAACTGTCCTCTCCTGAACCTTTAGACCGTAAGTCCCTTCAGGAATTGGTACATAACACTCAGCAGGTCAGTAATCATTCCTTAAAATGCGGCTATGATGCACTGGAGGCTTCCTTTAGATCAGCTATGACTGGTACAGTGATCAGAAGGCATGCATGGTTAAAAGAGCAATCCTTACCAGACCATGTAAAGTCAAAGCTCCTAGATGCTCCCATGGAAAAACACAGTTTGTTTGGCTCCCCTGCACAGCAGGTGTTGAAGAAGGTGGAAGAAAAGGCGAAATCTGTCCAGACAGTCAAGGATTTCTTACAGGTCCAGCCTCCGAGGTTTAGTAGGAACTGGCCTTCCAAGAATTGGTCCTTTCCAGATACCACCAGAGCACAGAGAGGCAGAAATAGGCCCCCAAGAGGCAGAGGTCAATCCAGAGGTGCCTACAGGGGACGTCAGTGGCAGCCTAACAACCAGAGAAGTACTGCCACAGATCCAGCCACTACCACTTCCACAGGACAATCACAGTGACTTGGCTCTGAAACCGCCTACCAGGGAACAACTAGAAGCACCCTTAGGCGGAAAGCTAGCCTTATTTTCAGTAAACTGGCATTACATCACAGCAGACAAATGGATTTTACAGACAATAGACAAAGGTTACAGGTTTCACTTCCATACTCTACCAAGGAAGGGAGGAATGCCAAACCTACCACCAAACCAAAAGACAAACGCTCTAGAACAAATAGACCACTTACTAAGGATGAGAGCTATAGAAAAGGTACCGTCTATGGAACAAGGACACGGATTTTATTCCAGACTTTTCCTGGTACCAAGAAAGGAAAACCAATGGAGACCTATTCTCGACCTGTCCGCTCTGAACACATATCTCATTGTTCCAAAATTCAAGATGCTGACCCTACAGCAACTTCTTCCCATGCTGGGCAAGGAGTCTTGGCTGGTAACTCTAGATCTCAAGGAGGCATACCTGCACGTCCCCATACGACCAAATTGCAGAAGATACCTCAGATTTCTTGCAGGATCAGAGCATTATCAATTCTCAGCATTGCCTTTTGGCTTATCTACTGCGCCCAGAGTATTCACGAAATGCCTGGCATCAGTAATTGCTCATTGCAGGCTTCAGGGAATTCAAATTTATCCATACCTGGACGACTGCCTGTTACAAGCGGACAGCAAAAACAAATTGACAAAAGTTTTGAGAAAGGTTATTCACCTATTGCAAGCCCTGGGATACACAGTCAACATAAAAAAGTCTCGGCTGATACCATCCCAAAGGATAACTTTCTTGGGTGCAGAACTGGACACATCAAACCAAATGGCATTCCTCACTGCAGAAAAGCAGAAGCAACTACCACTCTATTTCATGGCATTAGCAACGCAGAACCAGCTTACAGCAAGGAAAGTCCTGCAAGCCCTAGGTTACATGGCATCCTGCATAATATTGATTCCACATGCCAGACTACATATGAGGAAGTTGCAATGGTACCTAAGGAATTTATGGTCTCAGCACAAGCACAGCCTAGAAACCCAAATTCCAATAATTCCATGCCTGAAGCAAGAATTCCAGTGGTGGGCTCAGGCCTGTCAATTGAACAAAGGACTGCCCTTCCACAGCCCTCGCCCAAGCCAGACTATCACCACGGACGCCTCAGACCTCGGTTGGGGGGCACACATGGTGGACAAGTGCATACAAGGCTTATGGACTCAAGACCAGCTGAACCTACACATAAATCAAAAAGAGATGCTGGCAGTAAAGCAGGCAATTCAGACATTCAGACCGTTTCTTCAACAGGGTCATTTGCTGATAAGGACGGACAACACCACAATTATGTGGTATATCAACAAACAGGGAGGCACACATGCATATCCTCTATGCCGGATGGCAATGGACCTCTGGAATGTGGCCCTGAACCTCAACATTCAGCTCCAGGCCATATTTGTGCCAGGAAAAGAAAATATACTAGCAGACATCTTAAGCAGAACTACCACGGATGCCCACGAATGGATGCTGCATCCAGACATCTTCAAATCCATTACAAGGAAATGGGGACTACCAGAAATAGACCTGTTCTCATCCCCACGCAACCACCAATTGAAAAAATTCTGCACAAGGACATACCACCCACTTGCTTGGAAGGTGGACTCCCTATCCTTCAGTTGGGAAAACCTGACAGCATATGCATTCCCACCTCTTCCCTTGATGCACAAAGTGCTACTGAAGATCAAAGAAGATCACCCAAGGATCATCCTGATAGCTCCAGACTGGCCGAGGCAGCATTGGTACCCGCTACTGACGAGTATGTCTCGGGAACTCGCATGGCCTCTACCCCTAGTTCCTTTACTGCTAACACAGAACAACTTCAAAATCCTACATCCAAGCTTGAAAACTCTGCAGCTAGCTGCTTGGAGCATTACATAAGACAGAATAGCCCAGATTTATCTCAAAGGGTTAAAGACATTATCTTGGAGGCTCGCAGACCCTCAACAAGGAAAACTTATTCAGCAAAATGGAAAAGATATCTCATTTGGAGTGCAGCAAAAGGAGAAAATGTATCATTGGCAAACATAGCTAACATCCTGGAATATTTAGCAGAGCTTTTCCACAATGGCCTGTCTTACTCCTCCATTAAGATTCATGCATCAGCAATTTCAGCAGAATATACCATGGATCCTCCAGTCTTCTCTCATCCTCTACTCAGGCAGTTTCTGAGAGGAATTAAAAATGTAAAACCACCGAGGAAGCCACTATTGACTTCATGGGACCTGAACTTTGTGTTAGAAAAGTTGACACTTCCCCCTTTTGAACCAGCAGCAACAGCAGAATTACAGTACTTATCTTGGAAAACTGCTTTCCTGCTTGCAATCACTTCAGCAAGAAGGGTTTCTGAATTACCGGCATTAATGGCAGTACAGCCCTTCCTTATCTTCCATCAGGATAGAGTGTCCATGAGAACTAATCCTACTTTTATGCCAAAGGTGGTCTCCAGGGTATCATTAAACCAAGCAATCCACCTACCAACATTCTTCCCCAACCCACAGAACAGGGGGGAAAGACTACTACATACCTTGGATGTGCACAGGCAATTGCGCTACTACCTGGACAGAACCAAGAACAATAGAAAAACTGACCTGCTTCTGGTAGCATATGCAACAGGAATGGAAGGAAAAGCAATTTCAAAACAGACAATCTCAAAATGGATAGGAAATTGCATTCGATTTTGTTACTCTTTTCATGGAAAGACAACTCCAGAAAACATCAGACCTCACTCCACAAGGGCTACAGCCACTACTACAGCTTTTATACGAGGAGTGGCTACCAAAGACATTTTAGAGGCTGCTACTTGGAGCTCCGTGCATACATTTGCCAAGCATTATAATCTACCTTTATACTCCAGATCCCGAGCAGGTTTTGCCACTGCTGTTTTGCAAGGGATCTTAACTACACCATAATCTTCTTAGTACCTCCTCCCCCAGTTTGGCTATGGTATTCTACCCATTTGTTAGGACTGCAGATGCATCCTTGAAGGACATAGTACAGTTTTGTACCTACCATAAATGTAGATGTCCGAGAGGTATGCATCTGCAGTCAGGATTACCCTCCCTCCTTCCCCTCTGTGGTACTCCTAGGGTATTTGCCCATCTTGTAGCTAGCTGGGGGAATCTATTATGGTGTATTTGTTTGTATATATCTGTATATACCTGTTTATTTTTATTTGCTCTCTACTGTTTGGAATCATTTGCATTTATCCAAATTTAGCCTTCCTAAAGGGCACCTGGCATCTGGGGCAAGAAACACTGAGGGAAATGGCGTCGGCTGATGCCTTTATACCCAATTAACAGCAGCTATGACGTTGGGTGAAGTGCGACATCAGCCGAGGCCAGACCCAGACTTTGGAATCCGGCCGACCGAAGGGCTGCCTGAGGCAGGACAACCCATTTGTTAGGACTGCAGATGCATACCTATCGGACATCTACATTTATGGTAGGTACAAAACTGTACTTTTCCCATATCTCAACGTGTGGCTCCTCACAGCTACTACTGACAGCCTCTCATCACAACACCGGGACATTTTACTCTGACTGTTGCAGAAGCTAGCAATCCCAGTCAACATTCCCAAGAGGCAGCTTACGCAGTCTCAACAGATAGAATTTATCAGATGCCACCTGGATGCAACCTTACAGACTGCCCACCTTTCAGTGACTAGAGTTGTTTCTCTTCATCTCACTGCCATGCAAATTCTTCACCACCCCTATCCTCCAGCAAGGGTTGTCCTGTGATTTTTAGATCTTATTGCATCCACAAATGTCCTTCAAGGATGCTTCTGCAGTCCTTACAAATGGGTTGTCCTGTCGTCAGGCAGCCCTTCGGTCGGCCGGATTCCAAAGTCTGGGTCCGGCTTCGGCTGGTGTCGCACTTCACCCAACGTCATCTCTGCAGTTTTTCGGGTATAAAGGCATCAGCCGACGCCATTTTCCTCAGTCTTTCTTGCCGCGTGGCACCCGAAGCAGAAGCTGTTCGCAAGTGCCGGTCGGTCAGATCCAGAGATTACTACTACCGAATACTATTTCGAAGACTTCTAAAAAGCTAAGTACCCCGTTGGGGACTCTTTCTTGCCTCAGCCGATGTCAGAGAAAGTGAATAACTGTTTATCTTGTGGGAAACAAATACCTCATAAAGATTTCCACTCCTACTGTATACATTGTTTAGGCCCAGACCACGACGTAGCAGCTTGTCTAGCCTGTGCATCTTTAACCGACGGACGCTTAGACGCCGGTCGGAGTTTGCTGAACAGATTTTCGGCTCTGATTTTGCCTATATTATGCCGCCGGATCCTCCGACAACGCAAATTTCCAAAAACGTAAAGAAAGGACCGACACTCGCGGTCCGCAGTTTAAATCGAAACCGCGATTAAGCAATCCGCGAGTGTCTCGGTTTCGCCGAAACCGAGCAAGCGTTCTTTCTTCAGCGAAACCTTGCCTTCTACCGAGGCCTCCTCTAACCTGGTAGAATCGGCTTCTGAAATCCAACCTTCTGTTGCGGTTTCTCAGGAATTATCAGACACTATTCCCCTGGATATTTCAACCCCTGCACGTGGAGCTGCAAGGCCTCCTGCAGCCATGTCTATTAAGGCCTTTGCCAGGGCTAAAGCAGCCAAAGCTTCAAAAACTGTGCCTGCCAAACCCCCCTCACACAGGCCCAGCACTAGCTCTCATATGCTTTCTTTGGCTGAAGATCTAATTTCTTTAATTCGTGGATCCCAGCCTCATCCAGACAGGTCCTCTCTCCCACCTCCAGAAAAGAGGCCTAGAGCAGAGCCCCCTGAACCAGTATCCACTGATGATTCCACTGATGACTCAGAACATACAGACCCTCCTGAGGCTTCTTATTCTCCTTACGAAGACTCTGATGCTGAAGAGTCCATTCCTTCAGCCTCTCCACCTGAGGAATTTTCCTTTGGGGAAACCTTGCATGCTATGAGGGAACAATTTCAGTGGCAGGGCCAAGATTTCTCAGACTCCAGAAAAAGGCTTAGAACCTTTCTACATTTGCCACAACATAGGCCTTTAGCTATACCTCCAGTTCTCTCTGTGGTAGATGATGCATTTAATGATGCTTGCACTGCTCTTGATTCATTACCTCCGGCTCCTGCTAAGCCCGATAGGTTCTACAGGGTCCCGGACACTCAGACACTCATCACCATTTATACAAGGCTCCTTTTGCAGATCCAGAGACTATCTCCCAGGGCCCTAAAGCTGTAGCAGCTACTTCTACTAAAAACCCTCCCTCTGAAAGGGAATCCAGGTCCTTAGAGAGATGGGGTAAAAAAGTTTACACTTCTGCTACCTTGTCAGCTAGAGCTTTGAACTGCCAATTTCATATGATTCAATATCAAGAGTTTATGCTTGACCAGTTAACTAAAAAGCTGTCCTCTGAAGAATCTTTAGATAAAAAATATGTTCAGGAAATGGTACATAACATACAGCAAGTTAGTAACCATTCTTTAAAATGTGGCTATGATGCACTGGAGGCTTCCTTTAGATCAGCCATGACTGGCACAGTTATCAGGAGACATGCATGGTTGAAAGAACAGGCATTACCAGACCATGTCAAATCAAAGCTTTTGGATGCACCCATGGACAAGGTCAATTTATTTGGTTCCCCTGCTCAGCAGGTACTAAAAAAGATGGAAGAGAAGGCGAAATCTGTACAAACGGTGAAAGATTTCTTACAGGTTCAACCTCCAAGGTTTAGCAGGAACTGGCCCTCCAAGAATTGGTCCTTTCCGGACTCCTCTAAGACAGAGAGGCAGGAATAGGCGTTCTAGAGGCAGAAACCAATCCAGGGGTGCCTGCAGAGGACGCCAGTGGCAAGGTAACAACCAGCGAGGCACGGACGCAGCCACCACCACTACAACTACTCAATCACAGTGACTTGACAGTGGCACCGCCTACCAGGGAACAACTACAAGCACCATTAGGCGGAAAGCTAACCTTATTTTCAAAGAACTGGCATTGCATCACAAGGGAAAAATGGATTTTGCAAACTATAGACCAAGGTTACAGGTTCCATTTCCATACTCTACCAGGGAAGAGAGGAATGCCAAACCTACCACCTACTCAAAGGGCAGAAGCTCTAAAGCAAATATCTCAGCTATTAAGAATGAGAGCTGTGGAAAAGGTACCATCTATGGAGCAAGGCAAGGGATTTTACTCCAGACTCTTCCTGGTACCAAGAAAAGAAAACAAATGGAGACCCATTCTAGACCTGTCCGCTTTAAACACATTCCTCATTGTTCCAAAATTCAAAATGCTGACCCTACAGCAGCTTCTTCCCATGCTGGGCAAGGAGTCTTGGCTGGTAACTCTAGATCTCAAGGAGGCATACCTGCACGTCCCCATACGACCAATTTGCAGAAGATACCTCAGATTTCTTGCAGGATCAGAGCATTATCAATTTTCAGCATTGCCCTTTGGCTTATCTACTGCGCCCAGAGTGTTCATGAAATGCCCGGCATCAGTAATTGCTCATTGCAGACTTCAGGGGATCCAAATTTATCCCTACCTGGACGACTGCCTGATACAAACGGACAACAAAAGCAAGCTAACAGAAGACTTACAAAGAGTCATTTACCTGCTGCAAGCCTTGGGATATACAATCAATATAAAAAAGTCAAGGCTGATTCCATCCCAAAGAATAACCTTTCTGGGTGCAGAGCTGGACACATCAAAACAAATGGCATTCCTAACTGCAGAAAAGAAAGAGCAACTACCTCTCTACTTCTTGGCATTAACAAAGCAGAACCATCTAACTGCAAGGAAAGTACTGCAAGCTCTAGGCTTCATGGCATCCTGCATAATTCTGGTCCCTCATGCCAGACTGCATATGAGAAAGCTACAGTTGTACCTAAAGAATTTGTGGTCCCAACACAAGCACAGCCTAGAAACCAAAATTCCAATAATCCCATGCCTGAAGCAAGAGTTCCTATGGTGGGCTCAGGCCTGTCAATCAAACACAGGATTGCCCTTCTGCAACAGTCAACCAAGCCAAACCATCACGACAGATGCCTCAGACCTCGGTTGGGGGGCACACATGCTGGGCAAGTGCATACAAGGCTTATGGACTCAAGACCAGCTGCGCCTACACATAAATCTAAAGGAAATGCTGGCAGTAAAATTGGCAATCCAGTCATTCAGACCATTTCTCCAAGAAGGTCAGTTGATGATAAGGACAGACAACACCACAGTTATGTGGTACATCAACAAACAGGGAGGCACACATTCATATCCTCTATGCCGGCTGGCACTGGACCTATGGGATGTGGCCCTGAGCTACAACATTCAGTTACAGGCAATTTTTGTACCGGGGAAAGAAAACATTCTAGCAGACATATTAAGCAGAACTACCACAGATGCCCACGAATGGATGCTACATCCGGACATCTTCAAAGCCATCACAAGAGAATGGGGATTACCACAAATAGACTTGTTTGCATCCCCACTCAATCACCAGCTAAAGAAATTCTGCACAAGGACGTACCACCCACTTGCTTGGAAGGTGGACTCCCTATCTTTCAGTTGGAAAAACCTGACAGCATACGCATTCCCACCACTTCCTTTGATGCACAAGGTGCTTCTGAAGATCAAAGAGGACCGTCCAAGGATCATTCTGATAGCTCCAGACTGGCCAAGACAACATTGGTACCCATTGCTGAGGAGCATGTCTCGGGAACAAATATGGACACTACCCCTGATCCCATTACTGTTGACACAGAGCAACTACAACATCCTGCATCCAAACCTGAAAACTCTGCAGCTAACTGCCTGGAACATTACATAACAGCAAATAACCCAAATTTATCCCAAAAGGTTAAAGACATAATCCTGGAGGCTCGCAGACCTTCAACAAGAAAGAATTATGCAGCAAAATGGAAAAGATATCTCATTTGGAGTACTGCAAAGGGAGAAGATGTGACACTGGTAAACATAGCCAACATCCTGGAGTACTTGGCAGAGCTCTTCCACACAGGCCTGTCCTATTCTTCCATCAAGATACATGCATCAGCTATTTCAGCAGAATACAGCTTGGATCCTCCTGTCTTCTCTCATCCTCTGCTCAGACAGTTTCTGAGAGGAATTAAAAATGTAAAACCTCCCAGGAAACCACCATTGCCAGCATGGGACTTGAACTTTGTGCTAGAAATATTGACACTTCCCCCTTTCGAGCCAGCAGCAACAGCAGAATTACAATACTTATCCTGGAAGACTGCTTTCCTGCTGGCAATAACTTCAGCAAGAAGGGTCTCTGAACTACAGGCACTAATGGCAGTGCAACCCTTCCTGATCTTCCATCAAGATAGAGTGTCCATGAGAACAAATCCTACATTTATGCCTAAGGTGGTATCCAGAGTGTCATTAAATCAGGCTATCCACCTACCTACATTCTTCCCAAACCCACAGAACAGGGGAGAAAGACTCTTGCATACCTTGGATGTACATAGACAATTACGCTACTACCTGGACAGGACTAAGTCCAATAGAAAAACTGACCAGCTTCTGGTAGCATATGCCACAGGAAAGGAAGGGAAACCAATTTCAAAACAGACAATCTCCAAATGGATTGGAAATTGCATTAGATTTTGTTACTCCTACCATGGAAAGAAAACTCCAGAGAACATCAGGCCTCACTCCACAAGGGCTACAGCCACTACCACAGCTTTCTTACGAGGAGTGGCTACCCAAGGACATTATAGAGGCTGCTACTTGGACCTCCGTGCATACATTTGCCAAGCATTACAATTTAACTTTATACTCTAGATCCCGAGCAGGTTTTGCCACTGCTGTTTTGCAAGGGATCCTAGCTACACCATAATCTCTACTCTTTTCCTCCTCCCCTTGTTTAGCTATGGTATTCTACCCATTTGTAAGGACTGCAGATGCATCCTTTAAGGACATAGTACAGTTTTGTACCTACCATAAATGTAGATGTCCGATAGGAATGCATCTGCAGTCAGGATTACCCACCCACCTTCCCCTCTGAGGTACTCCTAAGGGTATTTGCCATCCTTCAGCTAGCTTGGGGGGGATCTATTATGGTGTATTTGTTTGTATATATGTACATACATGCTTATTTTATGTGTTTGCTCTCTACTATTTGGAAACATTGGCATTTATCCAAATTTAGCCATCCAAGAGGGCACCTGGCATCTGGGGCAAGAAACACTGAGGAAAATGGCGTCGGCTGATGCCTTTATACCCGAAAAACTGCAGCGATGACGTCGGGTGAAGTGCGACACCAGCCGAAGCCGGACCCAGACTTTGGAATCCGGCCGACCGAAGGGCTGCCTGACGACAGGACAACCCATTTGTAAGGACTGCAGATGCATTCCTATCGGACATCTACATTTATGATAGGTACAAAACTGTACTTTCTCATTATTCCTGTTGCCAGATACATTGAGGGTTTTCCACTGGACTTTAGCGCTACAGTGGTCTCAAAGAATCCATCCACTCCACTCCAAAATAAAATTGACTGAGGTCTGCAGACTGTATATATATCTTGGTGGATAACATCTCCTTTGGTGATAAGTGGAAGATCATTCCAAACAAGTTCTCCAGTGGCAGTTGTAGCAATAGACGCTTCCCTTCTGGGGGGTGGGGGTCATTTCATAGAGAATGTTTAGGGCACATGGTCATGCAGAGGTCAAGCTTTACATCAGTGTTTTGGAGATGACTGCTATCCTCTTAGCGTTGCAGGCCTTTCAGGACAGTTTCCCCAGAGGTGTGATTTAAGTATGGACAGTCATGTCTGTGATCTGGTACATCAACAAACAGGGAGGGACCTGGGACCTATTCTTGCCCTTTACACCATTAAGCCATGAGACCCTGGCAGTGGGTGATGTCTTCACACCACTTTCTTGTAGTAATGCATATCCTCAGATTGACCAGTTTTCTTGCAGACAAATTGAGCAAGTTTACCTAGTGCTTCACAAGTGGTCCCTCAGTCCAACAGTGATGTACTTGATCTTTGTTCAGTGGTGTCAACCTTGCTGCAGTCTTTTTTACATTTCATCTAACCCACAAGTGCAGCAGCTATTTTGTGTTGATCCCCCCACAGGGATAGCCACCAAGGGATGCTGTAGTCCACTGCAGCAGCTACTTTGTCTTGATCCCCCCACAGGGATAGCCACCAAGGGATGCTGTAGTTCACAGATGGCCCTGGTCTCCTCTCTGCCTTTTGCCCATTGCTTCTAATGAACAAATTTGTACAGAAAACAAGAACGTGCAAAACCAAGGTGATCACCATTGCTCCTTTCTGGCCACAGCAGACATGGTTTCCATTCCTTTGACCTTTTGTAGTACATCCTCCCTGGAAACTGAATCAGTACCCATATCTTTTGTCTCATCTGTCAAGGCTAACTTCCCCAAATTAGAAAGCCATGAAGTTAACCTCTTGATTCTTCCAGTTCTAACAGTTCCTAGAGATACCAGGCATGTTCATCGTGCATACAGCTGCAGTCATTACAGATGGGTTATCCTGCCGTCAGGCGGGTCCTCGGTCGGCCGAATTCCAAAGTCTAGGTCCGGCGTCGGTTGTCGTCGCTTCTTCCCTGACGTCAGTGCGACAGGGGTATAAAAGAGGCAGCCGACGCCATTTTCTTCAGTCTTTCTTGCCGCGCGGTGCCCGAAACAGAAGCAGTTCGCAAGTGCCGGTCGGCCAGCTCCTGAGATTTACGAAAGTATTTCAGCCGAAGTCTTCTTTAAAGCTAAGTACCCCGTTGGGGAAATTTTTCTTGCCTCAGACCGATGTCAGACAAAGTTAATAATTGCATTTCTTGTGGGAAGCAAATACCGCATAAGGATTTCCACTCTTTCTGTATACCTTGCTTAGGCCCAGACCACGACGTCTCGGCCTGCCGTTTTTGTGCTAGGTTCAACAAGTGCACTATTAAGCGCCGGGCGGAGTTTGCCCTTCATTATTTTGGCAAAAATTTAATTATATCATGTTGTTGGATACTCCGACACTAGTTTTAATCAAAAGACACAAAGACAAGGACCGACATCTGAGGTCTGCACAGAGTACTGAGACCACGCTTAGGCCGACTACCGGTTATCCGGTTCTCAGCGAGGCGCCTACGCAGCCCCTGACTACCGATGAAACTATTTTACCGGTGTCCTCAGTACCCAAAGTCGCAGGCTCCTCGGTCTCCATTCCCACTGCAGATACCGACGCCACTCTTGGCGGGGAAACTGAAAATTTAGTCAGGCCTGCCATTTCTGAAGGCGTCTTCAGGCCTTCCACCTTCTCTATTAAATCCTTCACTAAATCTAAAGCTGCCATGAAAAGTAAATTATAGGGTCCTCACACCTCCTTTCAAGGCCCCATGCCTAAAAAGCAGATGCTTAAAATGGCTGAGGATTTGATAACTCTCATGAGGGGTTCTCAACCCCCCTCTGACAAAAGACCCAGATTGGAGGAAGACTACCCTTCCTCAGACCAGGCTTCTATTACCTCAGACCATTCTGAGGACCAGGATTATGCCTATTCCCTTCAAGACTCTGATGCTGAGGAGTCTATTCCTCGGTCTCCCCTGAGGACTACTCTTTTGGGGAAACCCTGCATACATTGAGGGAACACTTCCACTGGGAAGGCCAAGATTACTCAGATTCCAAGAAAAGGCTCAGGGAATTTCTACTGCTCCCCCAGCATAGGCCCCTGGATGATGTGTACGCAGAAGCCAGCCTTAATCCAGATTCTTTACCTCCAGCCCCTGTTAAACCAGACAGGTATTACCGGGTTCCTGATTCTCACCAGTTCCTTTAAAAAAGCCATACTGCAGACCCAGAAACAATTTCACAGGGTCCCAAGGGAATAAAGGCCTCTACTGCTAAAAACCCTTTACCTTCAGAGAGAGATTCCAGAGCATTAGAAGGGTGGGGGGGAAAGGTGTATACATCTGCCACTTTTACCATGAGAGCATTAAACTGTCAATTTCATATGCTAAAGGTACCAACAGTTTTTGTTATCTCAGCTGAAAAGGAAAATGACACAAACAGAACAACCAGATTTGAAAGAGTTGCAGGATTTGTTGCATGGAGCAGAGCAAGTGGGTAAACATACCTTGCAGTGTGGTTTTGATGCTTTAGAGGCCTCATGTAGAGCTGCTGTCACGGGGTCTGTTATACGTAGACATGCTTGGCTCAAAGAGCAAACCCTACCAGATCATGTCAAAGCAAAGTTATTAAATGCACCACTTCAAAAAGATGTATTGTTTGATGTTAAAGCTGAGGAGGTACTAAAGAAAATGGAGGAAAAAGCGAAATCTATGCAAACAGTAAAAGATTTCTTGCAGTTACAACCTCCACGCTTCAGCAGAAATTGGCCTTCAAAAAATTGGTCCTTTCCAGTCACGGACAGACCTCAAAGGGGCAGATACAGACGCCCAAGGGGTAGAGGACAACCTCAAGGATCTTACAGAGCTAGACAGTGGCAAGCACCAACCCCAAGAGGTGGAGAAGATAGATCACAGTCATTTAGAAAACAGACACAATGACTTCCCCCTATGCCTGCCAAACAAAGCTTTAATGGCAGCACCTTTGGGCAGAAAACTGGCATTATTTTCAAAAAACTGGCACATTGTTACAAAAGACAAATGGATTCTGGACATTATAGACAGAGGCTACAGGTTCCACTTTCACACTCTCTTCGAAAAATGAGAGGCTTGCCAAACCTGCCACAAAATCAAAGGGCAGAGGCACAAAGACAAATTTCCGCTCTCATGGATATGAAAGCGATTCAAGAGGTACCTGCAAAAGAACAAGGTCAAGGTTTTTATTCCAGACTATTCCTGGTACCAAGGAAAGACAAAAATTGGAGACCCATCTTAGACCTATCCATCCTAAACACATATCTACAGGTGCCAAAATTCAAGATGCTCACATTACAGCAGCTTCTTCCCATGCTGGGCAAGGAGTCTTGGCTGGTAACATTGGACCTCAAGGAGGCATACCTGCATGTCCCTATCAGACAAGATTGCCGAAGATACCTCAGATTTCTTGCAGGTTCAACCCATTACCAATTCTCTGCATTGCCCTTTGGCTTATCTACTGCGCCCAGAGTGTTTACGAAATGCCTGGCATCAGTAATTGCCTTTTGCAGACAACAAGGAATACAAATCTACCCATGTCTGGATGACTGCCTGATCCAAGCGGACAGCAAGGACATTCTATTGCAGCATCTGGCATTTGTCATAAAACTGTTAAACTACCTGGGATACACAGTGAACAAAAAGAAATCAAAACTAATACCTTTTCAACAGATAATTTTCCTGGGTGCCAGCTTAAATACAGCCACCCAGATGGCCTACCTCACGCCAGACAAACAAGGGCAACTGTCTCAATACTTTAATAAAATGGCAACTTTCACCAGGTTAACTGCAAGGAAAGTCCTGCAGGCTCTGGGATTCATGGCATCTTGCATCCTACTAATACCATGTGCAAAGCTGCATATGAGGAAACTACAATGGTACCTAAAAAACTTATGGTCTCAACACAGCCACAGCCTGGAAACAATTATACCACTCATTCCATGCCTTCAAAAGGAATTTTTGTGGTGGGCTCAAGCATGCCAAAGAAACACAGGTCTCCCTTTCTGTGTACCTCAAGCAACTCAAATCATCACAACGGACGCCTCAGACTACGCCTGGGGAGCACACATGGCAGATCAGTGCATTCAGGGAAAATGGTCCCAAAAAGAGAAGCACCTACACATCAACCAAAAGGAGATGCTAGCCGTGCAAAATGCTGAAATGACCTTCAAAGACCTGCTGCATCCAGGCCAGCTCTTGATAAGGACAGACAACACCACAGTCATGTGGTACATAAACAAACAGGGGGGAACTCATTCATACCCCCTGTGCAGGCAAGCCATGACCCTATGGAACACAGCACTGGAATTGCAAATTCAACTACAGGCACAATTCCTGCCAGGGAAGGAAAACACACTGGCGGACAACTTAAGCAAAAATATGACAGACCCACACGAATGAAAGTTGCATCCTCAAGTTTTCTCAAAGATAACTCAGGCATGGGGACAGCCAGACATAGATCTATTTGCTACCCACAGAAATTGCCAATTGGAAAAATTTTGTTCAAGGACCTATCATCCACAGGTCTGGAAAGTGGATGCACTCTCTTTCAATTGGACAACATTGACAGTCTATGCCTTCCCGCCTCTTCCTCTACTGACCAAAGTTCTATTAAAATCCAGAGCAGAGAGGCCACAAATGATTCTCATTGCTCCAGACTGGCCACGACAGCACTGGTACCCTCTCCTAAAGAGCCCGACACACTCCCCACCATGGATCCTACCTCTAGTCCCTCTTCTGTTGTCCCAGCACAGCTACTAAACCCTTCACAGCCAGCTCAAAACCCTAAATCTAGCTGCATGGAGAATACCTTAATTTCCCAACAGACTCTCCTCTCCAAGAAGGTGCAGGATGTCATCTTGGAGGCCAGAAGACCCTCTACTAGAAAAGCCTACTTCGCCAAATGGAAACGATTTTGTTCCTGGAATCAAGAAAAGGGCCAGAATCCTTGGGTAATAAATATACCTCAAATTTTACAGTACCTAGCTGAGATGTTAAACAGTGGCCTTTCCTTCTCCTCCATCAAGATCCATGCTTCATTCATTTCTGCACAATACAATACAGATCCTCCTTTATTCTCACATCCTCTATTAAGGCAGTTCCTCAGAGGGGCAAAAAATATAAACCCCCCACGGAAACCACCAGTCCCAGCTTGGGACCTCAACTTCGTATTGGAAAAGCTGACCTTGCCTCCCTTTGAGCCGGCTTCTTCAACAGAGCTACAATACTTGTCATGGAAAACAGCCTTCCTTCTGGCTATTACCTCAGCACGCAGGGTTTCGGAACTACAGGCCCTCATGGCTGTGCAACCATTCATCATTTTCCATCAGGACAGAGTTTCCTTACGAACCAACCCTACCTTCATGCCAAAGGTAGTATCCAGTGTAGCTTTGAATCAGACTATTCATTTACCTACCTTTTATCCAAATCCACAGAACAAAGGGGAGAGACTACTACATTCCTTGGACATTCACAGACAACTTCGTTATTACTTGGACAGAACAAAGCCATTCAGGAAATCTGAGCAGCTCTTTGTGTCCTATGCTACAGGTGCTCAAGGAAAGGCTATTTCCAAACAGACAATTTCAAAATGGATAGCCCACTGCATACGTTTTTGTTATTCATTTCATGGAAAATCTGTGCCTGTATACATCAGATCCCACTCCACCAGGGCTACAGCTACCTCTGCAGCTTTCCTCAGGGGGTCCCTAACAGGGACGTTTTGGAAGCAGCTACTTGGAGTTCAGTGCACACTTTCTCCAAGCACTACCACCTTCCACTATACTCAAAATCTAGAGCGGGCTTTGCCACAACAGTCCTGCAGGGCATCCTCGCCCCTCCTAGTTCCACTTAGTGCCTACCACCCTTACTTAGCTTTGGGATTCTACCCATCTATAATGACTGCAGCTGTATGCACGATGAACATAGTACAGTTTTGTACCTACCATAAATGTAGATGTTCGAGTGCTCATACAGCTGCAGTCCAGGTTACCCTCCCTCCATCCCCTCTTAGGACAAGCCTTATGACAAACACCTTTATCATACAACCTGTTTGGGGTATTCTTTTATGGTATATTTGCTTGCAACTACTGTTTTTGATTTATCTACATTGCATGTTTGCATAGTATTATTTTTTGCCTTCCTTCTGGGGGCACCTGACATCTGGGGCAAGAAAAATTGAAGAAAATGGTGTCGGCTGCCTCTTTTAATACCCCTGCCGCACTGACGTCAGGGAAGAAGCGACAACAACCGATGCCGGACCTAGTCTTTGGAATTCGGCCGACCGAGGACCCGCCTGACGGCAGGATAATCCATCTGTAATGACTGCAGCTGTATGAGCACTCGAACATCTACATTTATGGTAGGTACAAAACTGTACTTTTCAGCCTCTCAAAAACATGCCTTCACCAAGGTGTAGCCCTTTTCAATGCTTGTTTGTTCCATTTTAGAGTTTTTATCAGAGCTTTTTCGCACTGGATGTAACTACTCCCACTATCAGGGTACAGTTGGCTGCCATCTCTATTTTTCACATAGGCCAGAACAACTCTTGATGATCATCGTGTTTCACTGTTGCAGTCATTACTCTTGGGTTTTCCTGCTGGCAGGCTACCCGCAGTCGGCCTGAATTCCAAAGTCTTGGTCCGGCGTCGATTGCTGTCGCCTCTTCCCTGACGTCAGTGCTCCAGGGGTATAAAAGATGCAGCCGACGCCATTTTCTTCAGTCTTTCTTGCTGTGCGGTGCCCGAAGCAGAAGCAGTTCGCAAGTGCCGGTTGGCCGACTCCTGATATTTTCGTGTTCGAATTTTAGATCTGAAGTCTTCATTTAAAGCTAAGTACCCCGTTGGGGAAACTTTTTTTCTTGCTCCAGACCGATGTCAGAAAAAGTTAATAATTGTATTTCTTGTGGGAAGCAAATACCTCATAAGGATTTCCATTCTTATTATATTCCTTGCCTAGGCCCTGATCACGATGTAGCTAATTGCCGATTTTGTACTAGATTTAACCAACGCACTATTAAGTGTCTGTACGATTTTGCATTTCATTACTTTGGCCGAAGATTTAATTACACAATGTTGTTGGATAGCCATCCGACTACCGCAATTCACAAAAAACACAAGGAAAAGGACAGGCATCTGAGGTCCAAAACTGACGACGAGGCTTCTTCTAAGCCAGTCGCCGGTTCTCGGTGAGGTGCTTTCACAGCCCCTGACGCCTGCTACCTCCGAGCCGCAGGCCGCTTCCGACTTCCACGTGGAGCAGACTACGCCTCTGGAAACTCAAGGTATTGGACACTTGGAAGATATTCCCTCAGATGGGTCCAGAGCTGCGAAGCAGGCATCGGCTTCTGAGGGTGTTTTCAGGCC
This sequence comes from Protopterus annectens, assembly GCF_019279795.1. Lineage (NCBI taxonomy): Eukaryota > Metazoa > Chordata > Ceratodontiformes > Protopteridae > Protopterus > Protopterus annectens. The sequence continues at coordinate 633,383,313 of NC_056733.1, forward strand.
TACACAGTTATATATAAAACCGACTACAGCTTCAAAGGCAAAGACTAAAGCACCACTAAAGACAAATAAACAAGTGCAGCAAGCCTCTGGACAGGCCTCCATGCCTAAAAAACAGATGCTCAAAATGGCCGAAGACCTAATTACTTTGATCAGGGGTTCCCATCCCCCTCCAGAGAAGAGGCCTAGGCAAGAGACAGAATATGAATCTTCAGATCAGGTTTCCATTTCCTCTGACTCCTCTTCTGACCAAGAATACTCTCTTCCTCCCTATGAGGATTCTGATGCTGAAGAATCTATCCCTTCAGCCTCCCCTCCTGAGGATTATTCTTTTGGGAAAACCCTGCATACCATGAGGGAGCACCTCCACTGGGAGAGCCAAGACTACACAGAATCTTAGAAAAGGCTTAGAGATTTTCTTTTACTACCTCAGCACAAGCCTCTTGCTATCCCTCCTGTTTTAGACATTGTAGATGATGTATTTTCAGAGTCCGGCCTGTCCCCTGACTCTTTACCCCCTGCAACTGTTAAGCCAGACAGATACTACAGGGTTCCAGATTCACATAAATGTCTTTATAAAAACCCTGCTGCTGACCCAGAAACTATTTCTCAGGGTCCCAAAGGGGTCCAGGCTTCCACTGCAAAAAAAACTATCCCTTCTGATAGGGATTCAAGGGCACTGGACAGATGGGGGGGAAAAGGTTTACACTTCTGCTACCTTGGCTGTGAGGGCTTTAAATTGTCAATTTCATATGCTTAAATATCAGCAATACTTATTGTCACTGCTTAAACAGAAAATGTTAACAAATTCTGAATGTGCAGAAAACAAGGAAATGCAGGATTTATTGCATGCAACTGAACAAGTGGGAAAGCATACTTTGCAATGTGGTTTTGATTCTCTGGAGGCCTCTTGCAGGGCCGCTGTTACGGGTTCTGTCATTAGGCGACATGCTTGTTTAAAGGAACAGAATATGCCTGATCATGTCAAAGCAAAATTATTAGATGCTCCATTACAGCATGATACTTTGTTTGGTGTTAAAGCAGAAGAGGTGTTGAAGAAAATGGAGGACAAAGCGAAATCTATGCAGACAGTTAAGGATTTCTTACAGGTGCAGCCACCCAGATTTAGCAGAAACTGGCGTACAAAGAATTGGTCCTTTCCAGTGTCAGACAGGCCACAAAGAGGCAGATACAGACGCCCCAGAGGCAGATCCCAGCCCCAAGGCTCATACAGGCCTAAACAATGGGGTGCTTCTACCTCCAAAAGCGGAGAAGACAAATCACAGCCATGCAGGAAACAGTCCCAATGACTTTCCTCTGCCAGAACCAAGCACTTATCTTTTGGCAGCCCCCTTAGGGGGAAAACTAGCACTTTTTTCACAAAATTGGCACATGATCACCCAGGACAAATGGGTCTTGAACATAGTGTCTCAGGGCTACAGGTTCCACTTTAACACCCTGCCAAGGGCAAAATGTATGCCAGATCTGCCACACAATCAATGGGCAGAGGCACAAACGCAAGTTTCATCCCTCATGGACATGAGGGCCATTCAGCGAGTACCACAGCAAGAGCAGGTACAAGGATTTTACTCGAGACTTTTCTTGGTACCCAGAAACGACAAAGCCTGGAGACCAATACTGGACCTGTCTATTCTAAACACATTTCTGGACGTTCCAAAATTCAAAATGTTGACTCTGCAGCAGCTACTGCCCATGCAGGGCAAGAAGGCTTGGCTTGTAACTTTGGACCTAAGAGAGGCATACCTGCATGTCCCAATCAGACAGTCTTGCAGAAGATACCTCAGATTCATAGCTGGCTCAATGCACTACCAATTCTCTGCACTGCCCTTTGGCTTATATACTGTGCCCAGGGTCTTCACAGAATGCCTGGCACCAGTAATTGCATTCTGCAGACAGAGGAATTCAAATATATCCTTACTTGGACGACTGCCTTATTCAAGCAGAGAACAAGGACATTCTACTAAAGCATCTGGCGTTTGTAAAAAGATTACTAATTTGCCTAGGGTACACAGTAAACGAAAAGAAGTCAAAACTAGTACCCTCTCAAGAGATAATATTCCTGGGTGCAAGCTTAAATACAGCTGCCCAGATGGCTTATCTCACGCCAGACAAACAAAGGCATCTGATTTCTTACTTCAAAATGTTGGCAACAAAGACCCAGCTGTCTGCAAGAAAAATTCTGCAGGCTTTGGGCTTCATGGCATCCTGCATTCTGCTAATTCCATATGCCAGACTGCATATGAGGAAACTACAATGGTATCTAAAAAGTGTTTGGACTCAACATTGCCACAGCCTGGAAACATTAATTACCCTCATTCCCTGCCTACAACAGGAGTTTCGATGGTGGGCACAGGTTTGTCACCACAACAAGGGACAGCCATTCACTTTACCCACAGCCAGGCAGACACTAACAACGGATGCATCAGATTATGTCTGGGGGGCCCACATGGCAGGAAAATGTATTCAAGGCACATGGCCCGCAAGCCAGATGCATCTTCATATCAATCAAAAGGAGATGCTAGCTGTTCAGAATGCCCTGACAACTTTCAGGGATCTACTTCATCCAGGACAACTACTGATAAAGACGGGCAGTACTACAGTCATGTGGTACATAAACAAGCAGGGAGGCACACATTCCTACCCCCTCTGCAGACAAGCAATGACCTTATGGGACACAGCATTGACTTATCAAGTTCACCTGCAAGCACAATTCCTGCCAGGAAAAATAAATACTCTGGCAGACAAACTAAGCAGAAACCTCTTGAATCCCCACGAGTGGAAACTGGATCCACAAGTCTTCAGCATGATAACAAGGAAATGGGGATGCCCAGACATAGATCTATTTGCCTCCCCTCACAACTGCCAACTACAGAGATTCTGCACAAGGACTTATCACAAGCAAGCATGGAAAGTGGATGCCTTATCCTTCAGCAGGAAAAACCTAACCGTATATGCCTTTCCTCCACTGCCTCTCCTCCCCAAGGTACTCCTAAAGGTCAGACAAGAAAAGCCAAAAACGATACTGATTGCCTCAGACTGGCCACGCCAGCACTGGTACCCAATCCTAAAGAACTTGTCCCAAGGTCCAGCCTGGACATTGCCTCAGATTTCTCACTTACTGACCCAACAAAACAATCAGATCCTGCACAGCCAACTCAGGACCTTAAATCTGACAGCATGGCGGGTAATGTAGCCATTCAGAACACTCCTCTCTCCAAAGCTGTGATGGATGTTATTTTGGAGGCCAGGAGGCCCAGTACCAGAAAATCTTATGCAGAAAAATGGAAGAGATTCTGTGCTTGGAACCAGGCACAAGGAATTGACACGTTTGTACCAAATATTCCTCTGATTTTACAATACTTAACTGAGATGCTGGGCAAAGGCCTATCCTTTTCATCAATTAAGATTCATGCCTCTGCCATTTCAGCCCATTACAATACGGAACCACCTATCTTTTCTCATCCTTTAATAAGGCAGTACCTCAGAGGGGCCAAAAACATAAGACCTCCAAGGAGAGCACCAATACCTGCATGGGACCTCAATTATGTCTTGGAAAAACTCACACTGCCTCCTTTTGAGCCAGCCTCAACAGCTGATATAAAATTTTTATCCTGGAAAACAGCTCTGCTCCTAGCAATAACCTTTGCAAGACGAGTCTCGGAGTAGCAGGCACTCATGGCTGTGGAACCTTTTATCATTTTCCATCCAGACAGGGTTTCTCTGAGGACGAACCCGACATTTATGCCTAAGGTGGTGCCCAGTGTGGCCCTTAACCAAACCATTCACTTGCCTACCTTTTATCCAAACCCACAGAACAAGGGTGAGAGACTTCTGCATTCTTTGGACATACACAGACAGCTACGCTTCTACTTGGACAGAACTAAAGCTTTCAGAAAGACTCAGCAACTTTTAGTGGCATATGCTGCAGGACCACAAGGAAAGGCGATCTCAAAACAGACTATTTCAAAATGGATAGGCCATTGCATTAGATCTGAAGTAGGCAGACTTCATTCGTCTGCAACCTGTGGGTATCGGATCCGATCTCGGATCCGAGCCGGCAATTCAAAAGCTTAGGCTCCGAGCTCCTAGCTCCTCCCTCTTACCCATAACCCCTTGCCAAGCCCTGACTGACCCCAGATTTCATTTGCCGCTTTTCAAGAAGCAACGGAATTCTAGAGCTCCTGGCGTGGTTTTGAGATAAGTGTAGTTTTCTGACAGGAAAATTTCTCAAATTTTCAATTTTTGTTATAAATATAGTTAGAGTTGTGTGTGGTTAAGGCTTTCCTCCCTCTTTAGTTAATTTTTCTCGGGTTTTCGTAGTTTGTTTGTGTGTGTGTGTGTTTAGGCCTTAGGTGTAATGTCTGAAGCCCCTAAGGCTGTTTTTGAAATGATGAGTGTGGCCATAAGCTGTCTCCAGCAGATGGCCACACTCGTGCATGCTTGGGGTTGAACACCTGTCTTCTGGTTGTACCATTTGTGCAGGGTTCAACCCCCGGGCTTTAAGGGAACGGAGGTCGGTTGGTGCTGGCGGTCTTTTACCCCAGATACTGCTTCGCCTCTGCCTCCAGTCAGCAACTTGTTGCTGTGAGTTCTCCCTCCGGCTGGGACTCAACCTCCCTTAAAGTTGCCGGAGGAAGGATTCTTCTAGGGAGAGACAGAAGGAGAGGCACAGGAGAAGCACCACAAGAGGAGAGCCAAGCTTCCAGCTCGGCTCCTCCATCTAAGCGGGCTTCCCTGTGCCTTCTAGCTTTCCTCCTCCTCGGCTCCACTCCCTCGGTTCTCTCCTGGACCCGAGGAGGAGGAGGCTAGCCCTTCCAGGAGGTCACCGAGACGGCTCTCTAGGTCCGCCGGTGGCCTCCTCTAGATCCACTTTTCTATGAGCGAAGCTGATATGGACCGGATGATGAGGAAATTCATCCAGGCCCAAATGCAAATGGGAGTGCTCTAGCCCCCAACCGGGAGGGCTTGACTTTTTTCGCCCCTTAGCTCCTTCTCCGACCCATGCCACGGGTTCGGAGCTTTCGGCGCCGTGCAGATTTGGATCCAGGGGTGGGTCGGATCCGATTGGTCGGCGCACCTCGGATCCGCCCCATCCCTTGAGTGCTTGGTGCTTCGGACCCGACCTCGGAGCCGAGGGCCGAGCCTCGGATCCGAGGGAGCTGGTGTGTCTCGGCTCCGTCAAGGTCGGAGCACACTGGTCTCTCGGATCCGGCGGTTTCGCTCCGACTCCGATCCGCACGCCGGATCCGAGTGGGGTCAGCTCGGGCTTAGAGAAGCTGGTTCCCCCTCGGCTTTCAACGTTATGGAAAGGGCACTGTCGAGGACATCCGGACCCCCGGTCCCTGCCACGGCTCCATCCCGCACTCCATTGCAGTTGGGCCAGGCCCCCACCAGCCGGTCCCAGGGACAGCCCGCCTCGATGTCCCAAGTGGTTCCCTTGGAACATCCATCTGCTGAAGAGTACTCCTCGGACAGCCCCAAAGATGAAGTACCTCGGAAGCGCAAGTGCAAGAGGAGGCACATGGACTCCCCTGAGTCCGTCACTGAAGACACGGACTTGGATGAAGGGAAGGCTCCCTAGGTCACCCGTGAGGACGCCTCATTTGGAGACATCATGGAGATGTTAAGGATCAGGGGGGGGTGGTCTGCCCCCAAGGCTTCTTCGGACGAGTCTGTGTTCTTGGAGGCATTCGAGGCGGCCCTTCTACCTCTTGGGTGTCCCCTCCTGCTGACCCCTGGTAGATCTTATATCTATCAGGGCGTGGAAGGATCCGGACACCATTGAGCCTATCCCTAAGCGCCCGGACCGCATTCTTTCTCCTCCATCTGACCGCACCCACTGGAGTAAGGGTCCCCCAGTAGATGCCATGATGATGGCTGCAGCCACGAAGAGGGAATTGGCCCAGGAGAGTCCCTCCGTCCATCCTCCGGGCAAGGAGTCCCGTTCGATGGATCGCATTGGGAAGCGAGTGTTTAGTTCAGCGACCTTCTCCTTGAGAGCGCTGAACTACATGGCACATGTCATTAGGATGCAGCGAGATCTGATTAAAGAATATGCTGCATCTCCCCCGGAGTCCATCTCGAGTGAGGATAAACAGGTTTACTCCACCCGAATGGCCACTCTCAGATCTGTATCCAATACATCTATGCGGCTGCTGTCTCATGCTACTGAGGGAGCCGCTAGAGCCAGCGGAGCAGGCCTCGTCATGAGGCGACAGGCCTGGCTCCGCCATTGTGATTTTGCTGAGCCCTTCAAGGCGACCTTCGCGAATGCCCCTTTCGATGGTTCTGCCTTGTTTGGCAAGACTGTTCGCGAGACATTAGTCCAGAGCGAAAAGGACGGGAAGACGCTGTCTGCTGTCGGAGTCCGCTTCTCAGCTCCCCAGAGGTCCTTCTCTAAGAACCAAAAGGGACAGAAGAAGATGTGGTTCCGAAGTCGCAGCAGTCCCAACCTGCTCGGATAACCAGTCCTTCCGTGGCAGAGGAGGACGGGAGGTCGTGCCAGAGGCAGGGGGGCTCCTGGCAATTTTGGGTCCAGAGAACCCTTCTCTGAGAGACCCACGCAGCAGCCCTGAAGGGTTGCCCGGCTGTCCGTCTCTGGAGGCAGTCGGGGCGGTTTCGATGCACCTGACTTCTTGGGAGTCCATAACAACAGACAGTTGGGTGCTTCGACTTATATCCAGAGGATATTCAATACCCCTAATCAAGATTCCCAAATCTCGCAGCCTCCCAGATGTTCCACCCGACCAAAGGGAGGCGGCAGCTCTCGAAATCGAGCAGCTGCTAGGAAAAAGAGCCATCCAGCGCGCCCCCCCAGATCAAGCCGGATTAGGGTTTTACTCCAGGTTCTTTTTGGTGCCAAAGAAGACGGGGGACTTAAGACCAATTTTAGACCTTTCCCTGTTGAACCTGTCAGTAACCAAGCAGAAGTTCCGGATGGTCACTCTGCAATCTATACTCCCCCTTTTGAGGGAGAACGACTGGATGTGTTCCATAGACCTCAAGGATGCTGCTACCACATTCGGATGGACAGACGATCCAGGAGGTTTCTTCGCCGGCTGGGAGCCAGTCATTATCAGTTCAGGGTCCTCCCTTTGGTCTCACCTCAGCCCCCAGGGTGTTTACCAAGGTGTTAGCGGTGGTAGCGGCCCACCTGAGGCTCCAGGGATTACAGGTCTTTCCGTACCTGGACGACTGGCTCCTGACGGCATCATCGAGGCATCTTCTGTGCTCAGCCAGGGATTATTTCCTTCAACTAGCACCAAGGCTGGGCATCACGATCAACTGGGAGAAATCTTTTCTGAATCCAACTCAAATTATAGATTTCATAGGAGGAAGACTAGACACCAGATCAATGCGAGCCTTCCTCACCCCAGACCGTATCGTCAGCCTGAGGTGTCATGTGACAGCAATCCTTCAGCCTTCACCAACTGCAGCTTCGGGTCCTGAGGGCCCTAGGTTCTATGGCGGCAGCTATCCCGCTTCTAATTCATGCCCGTTTACACATGCGGGTTCTTCAATGGACCCTTCAAGTTCAGTGGTCTCCTCTTTGTTCGTCTCTAAACGCTCCGATTGCGATCAGCAGAGCGTGCAGGGACTCCCTTCTGTGGTGGCTTCTTTCTCCGGAGCCCCTAGCAGGAAGACCCTTTTGCGCTGCATTTCCCCGAGCCACAGTGACCACGGACGCTTCTTGCCTCGGGTGGGGGCATTCTGGGAAAGATTGTCCAAGGCACGTGGAATCCCACAGAGACGCCATTGCATATAAATGTCCTGGAAATGAGGGCGGTGCTCCTAGCGTTGCAAGCACTTCACCACGTTCTTCCTACAGGGACTATTGCGATTCAGACAGACAATATGTCCGTAGTCTGGTATATCAACAAGCAGGGAGGAACCAGGTCTTACCCCTTTGTCGAGAGGCCATGAGAGTCTGGGAATGGGCAATTTCCACCAAACGCTTTCTGATAGCAACGCACATTCCGAAAGTCCAACATCCTTGCGGACAAGCTCAGTCGCACCATCCTTTCTCCACACGAGTGGTCCTCAATCTTCAAGTAGCGAAGAAGATTTTTGCCGCTTGGGGCAACCCTGTTGCGATCTTTTGCTTCTCCCTCAAACGCCAAATGCGACAATTTCTTCGCTCTGCTTCCCCACCAGGAGTTCCGAGATGCTCTGGTGCATGCTTGGCCTCCCGGTCTCCTTTATGCCTACCCTCCACTTCCTCTGATGCAGAGGTTTCTGCAGAAAGCCAACAGTTTGGGGAGCAGAATGATTCTCATTGCCCCATTCTGGCCTCGACAACCTTGGTTCCCCTTCGTATGGTCTCACAAAATCAATCCACCATGGATTCTGGATCCAATTCGGATCTCATCTCTCACCCTCTGGGAATGCCAGTTCCCAATCTAAGGACCCTGAAGTTGACAGCTTGGCTGCTCCAATTCCAACCTTAATTAGGACTCCCGGTATCTCTTCACCGGTCAAAGCCATTTTGGTGGCTGCTCATAAACCTTCCACCAGACAGGTTTATTGGAGTAAATGGAAGAGGTTCTCTATATGGGCAGGACAGAGAACTGTGGATCCTTTTTCAGCACCTATCTCTGCGGTGCTAGATTTTCTAACAGACCTCTTTCATCAAGGGGCCAGTTCTTCCACGATTAAGGTACAATTGGCGGCTATCTCGCATTATCACATTGGACAGGACACAGCTCCCTTATGACAGCAAATTATGCAAAACCTTTCTCAAAGGAGTTTTTTTGTTAAGGCCTCCAGTCAAGGAGGTTGTACCGCTGGGACTTGTCTTTAGTCCTGCAGGCCCTTACTGCTCCTCCCTTCGAGCCTGCAGCTTCTGCTGATTTAAAATTCCTTTCATGGAAGACTGTCTTTCTGGTAGCTATCACTTCAGCCAGAAGGGTGTCTGAGCTTCAGGCTCTTTGTGTCAAACCGCCTTATCTTTCTTTCTTCCCTGATAGGGTGTGCCTCAGGACCAATCCATCTTTTCTTCCGAGCTGCTCTTCTGAATCCAATATTAACCAGTCAATCAATTTGCCTGTTTTTTTTCCCAAGTATTCAAACAAAGGGGAATACAAATTGCATTCATTGGATGTTCATAGACAATTACGTTTTTATATTAACAGGACAGCTGGCCACAGGAAATCAGATCAGCTGTTCGTCTCCTTTGCTAAATTTGCTCTGGGTAAAGCAGTGTCTAAAGTCACTCTATCTAAATGGATTGCTAATTGCATTTTGCAGGCATATGACACTTCAGGCAGACCTGCTCCTCAGAGGGTTACGGCTCATTCTACTAGGGCAGTTTCTACGTCAGCCGCCTTTAAGTCCCGTGTTTCGTTGGATGATATCTGCGGCAGCTACTTGGGCCTCGCCTCATACTTTTATTTCTCATTACAAGGTGGATGTTGTTTCTAGAGGAAGAGCATCCTTTGGCTCAGCGGTGCTCGGAACATCCTTCCATGACGCCCAAGATTCAGGTAGCTAGGGACTCTGTCCCACAGGTTGCAGACAATGAAGTCTGCCTACTTCAGATTTAGAAGTTATGTACTCACCATAACGTTCCATCTGAGTAGGTGACTTCATTCGGCTGCAACCATCCCCCCCTCCATCCCCCTGACCTTTATAGAGCGAGTATTTATGCTGTTTTAGTATACTGTGGTCAGTATTTGAGGCAAACTCAATCTGAGGTCAGTCAGGGCTTGGCAAGGGGTTATGGGTAAGAGGGAGGAGCTAGGAGCTCAGAGCCTAAGCTTTTGAATTGCCGGCTCGGATCCGAGATCGGATCCAATACCCACAGGTTGCAGCCGAATGAAGTCACCTACTCAGATGGAACGTTATGGTGAGTACATAACTTCTAATTTCTGCTACTCACAGCATGGCAAATCAGTGCCTAAGGGCATTAGGCCACATTCAACCAGAGCAGCAGCCACTTCAGCAGCCTTTCTCAGAGGAATACCAACCAAAGACATCTTAGAGGCTGCAACTTGGAGTTCAGTGCACACTTTTACAAAGCACTACCACTTACCTCTCTACTCTAAATCCAGAGCAGGCTTTGCCACTGCAGTTCTGGAGGGTCTCATAGCCTCTCCTAATCCTATTTAGCCCAGCCACCCATCCTCAGCTTTGGGATTTAACCCAAGAGTAATGACTGCAACAGTGAAACACGATGAACATAGTACAGTTGTGTACCTACCATAAATGTAGATGTTCGAGTGTATTCACTGTTGCAGTCCGGGTTACCCTCCAACCATCCCCCTTTCATTTGCTGGGTCTTATCTGTACTTCTCTATTCTATACAACCTATGTGGTGTATTTGCTTGTAGATGAAGGAAATGTTTACTTTAGTGCATGCATGTTTATTGGCATAATTTATTTAGCCTACCCTTTTGGGGGCACCTGACATCTGGGGCAAGAAAAACTGAAGAAAATGGCCTCGGCTGCATGTTTTATACCCCTGGCGCACTGATGTCAAGGAAGAGGCGACAGCAACCGACGCCGGATGAAGACTTTGGAATTCAGGCCGACTGCGGGTAACCTGCCAGCAGGAAAACCCAAGAGTAATGACTGCAACAGCGAATACACTCGAACATCTACATTTATGGTAGGTACACAACTGTACTCTTTTGCCACCTTGAAGATTTCCAAAGCCTTTTTAAAAGGCACTTTCTGTTGCCCCCCCCCCCCCCCTCCCAAAAGATCCTGCTGTTGCTCCTGCTTGGGACATTGCTGTCATGTTACAAGCATTGACTCAGCCATCATTTGAGCCAGTGGCTACAGTGGATTTAAATTTCTTATGTGGAAAACAATATTTCTGGTGGCTGTCACTTAAGCTAAGCATATATCAGAGATGCAGGGACTTTCTGCAGATCTCATTACCTGATTTTTTCATAAAGATAAGGTTTCACCGAGAACTAATGCATCTTTCCTACCTATGGTGGCATCTGAAGCATATCTGAAACAAGTTATAAATCTACAATTCTTTTTTTTTCTTTCCACGATTTTTTAATAGAGGTGAATACATGCTGCATTTGCTGAATGTCCATTGCCAGTTCAGGTTCTGTCTTTACAAAACTAAGCCTTTCAGGAGGTCTGATCAAGTTTTTGTGGCATTCTCCAAACAGAAATTGAGCAAAGTAGTCGCTAAGGTTACTTTGTCTAAATGGTTATCAGACTATATAACCTTTGTGTACAATAAAAAAGGTTTATCCTTATAGTCTAAGTCAAAAGGTTTCTCCACAAGGTCTGTGGCCACATCTCAAGCCTTTGAAAGCAGACTTCCTATTGATGACATCTATGCAGCTTGTGTCAACAATTCTTACATTTGTGTCACATTTATTTATTTATTTTATTTACTTATTGCATTTGTTTACCGGAAAAGTCCACTGGGCCTGAAATGAGCCCATTTTCAGTAAAGGCCTGGGAAGAAAAGCTCCACATTTAATCGCATACAAAGAAAAAAATTATATGCAACAGTACAGAATATATAACACAGAGGTAGCACATGAAATAAAGTAATAACCACATACAATAATTATAATATTAAAGTAATAGTGAAGAAATTGAGGACAATCATGGTGCGAGTGTAGGGATAGAAGTTTTAAATGTTAAGTAAGATTATTAACAGAGGGAAGAAATTAGCTTGAAGGGTAAAATAAGGAGACAGAAGGCTTAAGGTAGGGATAGCACAGGCTAAAGTGACAGCAGAAGGAGTTGGTATGATAGAAGGGGAAGATAGACTAGCTGTAGAGTGAAGAAGAGTAGGATTCTGGGAGGAGGTCAAGTTTTGGGGTTGTCAGTAGGGGTTCAGGTGCATATCCAATGTGAGAAGAGATGAAGGTTAAGGGATTTTTTTCAAGGCCATGGGATTACTGAATGTTCTGGGTGAATCCGGGAGATTATTTCATAGCTTGGAGACAGTAAAAGAATACAGCATTTGTCCATCTGAGAGCTTAGGTTTATCAATGTTTAATAGCATTTTGTTTTCTGACCTAAGGTGTTGATTAGGATGCTATATGGTCAGGATGCAGGAGAAGGACGGGCAGGCTGCTGGGTAGTAAATAAGTTTATGGGCAGTAGTTAGTTGTAGGTGTGTGAGGTGATGGGGGAATTCTAGCCAGTTTAGTTGATGTAGTGCAGAACAGTGGTAGGTGGAGAATTTAGCATTTGTAGAAAATTTGTCAATGTGTTGTAGCATGAATAGAGTTTAGTTTTCAGAGAGGGCCGAGTATTGGTGAGGATGGGGGCGGCATGTATGAGAGTTGGAAGGAGGAATGATGAGGCAAGAGCCTTTTTTGCAGGGAAGCTAAGAACGTAGTTCTGCCTATAAAGGGCTCCTAGTTTTTGATGTTTTTTTTTGATGATGTTATGGATATGAAGGTCAAAGGTTAAGTTGTCGTTAATGATGACACCAAGCAATTTGGCATTGGGAACGGCTTCAGTAATAGTATTATTTTGTGAACGAACACAGCATTCAGACTTGTCATCTGGGCTAGATTTTTTTTGAGGGGGGGGGTAAATATTAAGAGTTTAGTTTTGTTGGGGTTAAGGGCAAGATGGTTCTATGACGTCTAGGATTCAGTTGAGGTAAATGCTTTTTGGGTAAGTTGCTGTAGTACAGAGGCAGATTTAGAAGTGCAGATAATAGTCTAATCATCTGCGTATTGGATTACTGTACTGTGGGTAAGAGAAGTGTGGAAGTCATTGATGAATGTACTAAATAAAAGGAGACCCAGTATAGAATTCTGGGGTACCCCTGTATTTGTGTTGATGAAAGGTGAGGAGCAGTGCTGCCAAGTAGTAGATTGTTGCCTATTTCTGAGATGGTTAGAAAAACAGTGAAGGGCGAGGGGAGAGGTGCCAAGGTTGGAGAGTTTGGTATGCAGAAGGGAGTGGGAAACTGTGTCAAATGCTTTTGATAGATCGAGAAAGTGTGTGGAGACTGTGGATCCATCAGCCTGAGCTCTATTAACTTATCTAGGAAGGAAATGAGGGCGGTGTTAGTTTTGAGTGGAGGAAAGGAGGTGGTGTTTAACCACGTGACTCAGGACCTGCATATGAATGCATTTCGCAAGTATTTTTGAGATGTGAGAGAGAATGGCGATAGGCCGGAAGTTTGAGATGTCAGAGTTATTGCCACCATTGTGAAGTGTGAGAACATATGCCTTTTTCCAGATATCAGGCATAAACATGATTCCTGAATGGACCTATTGAGGAGAATGCTGATGGGGGATAAGCTGTGGAGGAGGCTGATAGTTGTAAGTATTCTGCAGGTAGGTTATCTGGGGCATTGGTGCATGGTTTTAGTTTACAAAGAAGTTTTTGTATGGTTGAGGTAGATATGGGAGAGAGTGAGAAAGTGGGTAATGTAGTTGGAGGTATGTACTATTGTAGGGTTTAATGGGTTTGTGTTGATGGGTGGGAAGGTGGCAGTAAGCTTAGCAACAGTATCAATAAAATAAGAGTTGGAGAGAGGCTAACTCAGTGGGTGTTTTTTCTGGGTTTGGGCATGGATTATGGTTAGTTCCTGGATGGAGTAGGGAGTTGATTGCTCTCCAAAATTTCTTGGGGTTTTGATTATGTTGGTTTTGGAGGGTTTGGAAGTGTTCTTTTTTGTTTTTGAGTACTAATCATTTGGCCTGGTTGTGAAGTTGTTTATACTGCATGAGGTTGGAAGGAGTTTTGTTTTTCAGCCAGGCTTTCCAGGCTTTATCTCTTTGCTTTGTGGGCTTGGCAAGCCAATTGGCATGTTTTGTTTAGACTCTTTTTAGCAGGAGAAAGGGCAAGACTATTTAGGATACTAAGACATTTGGAATTGAATTCCACAGCTTCACTGAGAGGGAGAGATTTTGCAAAGTGTCATTAAAGGTATTTGAGGAAAAATGGGACATATCTCGGGTATATCTATATCGGTGTATGTTTGGTAAATTAGTGGGGTTATGTATTATGAATGCTGGTGGGTGGTCACTTATACTGTCTGGGAGTGTACCGGAGGTTGAAATCTTATTAGGGTCAGAAACCATGATCCAATCTCTTATTGTCAGGTCTGGTAATATCTGAAATAAGCTGAGTGTAGATGTGAGGGTTGATGTCTATGGAGGGTTTGTTATTGGAGATGTCTAACCAGTTATTAACGTCACCTAGGATGATGGTTTCATTTTTCTGTTGGTTGTCCAGGCAAGGATGTCTTTGAGAATGGGAATATTGTTGCCTGGGAGAATGTATATGACTGTGATACGAAGGCTTTTATAATTATTTAGTTTGCAGTAGGTGATAAGTAACTCTGCAGTGGAGAAGGAGGGAATAGGCTTTGAATATGGAATCACTGTGAAGGTGCTTGGATATAATAAGGCATGCCTTTGCCTTTTTTGTGGAGTCTGTCTGTTCTAAAGCAGGAATGGTTTGATAGACGAAATTCAGAATCCTTTATATATGTTTTTAGTCAAGTCTCAGTTATGTCTGTAAAGTTTGGTTTATATTGACTTAACCATGCATGCAGAAGGGGGATTTTGTTTCTTATACTTTGAATGTTGGTGGTGAAATGTAGGGATTTTGTTGAGTTAGGGGTGTTGAGAGGAAGGAGAAGGGCCAGGGTTAGGGTGAATATCACCACACTGAACTAGGCTAAGATGAATAGGAAAAGTTTTTGGCTGGAGCTTCTTTTTTGGGTCCCTAATATAGTTTTGGACAAGGTTACTAGGAAGATTATCATGTGGAGAGAGGATTGTCAGTTTGTTTTCTAAAATGAAATCAGTGGCATACAGACTAGAGCAGATTGCAGAGTAGCTGGAGAGGAGGACATTGTAGATGGATGTTGATGTGGGTCTGGGAGGTATATAAGTTGGATGACGTGATGAGAGTTTTAGAATGAGAGAGGCAAGTAGTAAAAATAAGGAGAAAGATGTTGCATATGAGAGGCGTTACTGTGAGGAGTGGAGTGTAATTGGTGAATATTTAAGGTGATTTTATAAAATAGTAGAGAGGATTTGACAGTGAAGTAAGGGTAGGAGTATTGAGGTAGTAGTAGCAGTGATCTTGCTTATCCATTGCCTCCTTCATTCTTAGGAATGTCCTTCCTTGATACCAGCTGGGACTAATGCTTGGAAATCAATCCCACAGTTGAATTGGACAAAAATGGACAGCATTGGATACAAAAGGTATGTACTTGCAATAAAAATAGATCCATGTCTGATGTTTGCCCGGTTCAACATCCCTCCCACCTGCCCTCTGACAAAATTGTCATTAATTAGACTCCAAAGACTGGTTGTCCTTGGTATTCCTTGTCAATAAGCAGTCACCACTGCCAGTGATCTATTGCAGAGTTATGACCTGGTTCATATAATTTAGAAACTAGCCAGAATAGCCCCCCCCCCCCCTATCATTAAGAGTAAGGTTTTTGTTGGCACTTTTATAAATATTATTCATCAGGAGGCAAAACTCGATCTGAGGTAGTAGGATGGAGACCAGGGAGTTATGGGTAGGGAGGAATCGGAATTCTATAACCAAAAAGCTTCAAAATCAGTGCTAAGGGCAGATCCGGTCAGATCCAACAGTTCACAGCTGAACCGGATGAAAATCAGACAATATGGGTGTATCATTATGGTAACTTTTGATGTTAAGTTGTCTATCTCGCCTTCGTTCTTGCTGGTTGGGATCGGAGCCAATCCTCTGCTCCGACTCGGCCATCTTCTATAGCTCAAGAGCTGTTTACTGGCTCGAGGCTACCCCTTATCCCATGATGCCTAGCGATAGCTACCCAGATCTCATTTGCCGCTTCAGCTATGAGGTGTCGTTTTTCTGGCTCAGGCTCGTATAACTTTTTTATACAACTTTCTTACCATTAGAAATGGTCCTTTTTTCTGGTTTATTGTTAATTTTTAGTCTTGTTTTTCTCTGTTAGCTAGTGTTTTATTGTAGCTTTCCTCCCCTTCCTTGTAGAACTCGTTTAACTTAGCGAGTCCCCCCCCCCCCCAATCCTCTTCTTGTCAGGTTAGCCATTTAGGTTAGAGGCTTTCCTTCTACCTTTCTTTCTTAGGGTAGCCATTTAAGTTAGAGGCTTTCCTAAAAAAAAAAAAAAAAACAAAAACCCTCAGTATTAGTCTGCTAGTATAGTGTTTTTGTGTAGACTGTATTTGCTAGATAGTTTTTGTTGTGGTATTTCTAGTGTTCTTTTGTCAGAATATCAAAAGAATCCAAAGTTTCTGGATTCAAGAAGTGTGACTCATGCTGTCAGAAAATGTCTCTGACAGATGGGCACACTTCTTGCATCTATTGTTTAGGCACCGTGCACCTGCAGGACTCTTGTTCTGTCTGCCATGCATTAAGCCCAAGAGTTCTGCAGGAGTGTAAAAATAAGCTTATTCTTAATGGTCTTTTAAAGCCCCAAGATTCACCGGCCAAGACTCAGCCTGTGAAATCCCCTAAATCTTCCAAGCCATCTGCTCCATGTTCGGAGCCGTCCTTGGTTCAGATTACACCTTCTACTTTGGTTTTGGCCGGTACAGATAAGGCTATCTCCCCATCGGCTCCATCAGGATCTTCGGAGCCGTCTCGGAGCCACAAGAGGCAAAGGTCCCCTTCCTTGGAATCAATTCATTCAGGTCCATGGTCTCCCCTGCTTCAGAGCGAGCGCAGTCACAGATCTTCTCACTCTTCTCCGTCCTCCAGGCTGTCTGATCATGATGTGGAGAGAGTGGTCAGTAGGTTGCTGAAATCGCAGGCACTTGCCAAGATGTTGTCCAGCCCTCCTCAACAGGTGTTGGCTCCGTCCACTTCTATCGATGTTCCTCCTCCAACTCCATTGAGTTCGGAGCCGGAGTTCGTTGGGGTTCGAGTAGTGGAACAGTCAGCTCCGATAACGCCATCTCCTTCGGTTCCGTCGTCGGCTCCGATTCACTCGATGGTGCCATCCATCGAGGGATCTAGGCGTCGGGGCTCCCTCATCGGCTCTGAGGGGGTGAGTGACCCTTGTCCGACCCCGTTCTCCCTCTCGGAGCTTCGGCGCAGGTGAGCTCGGCTCATACATCGGCCTCGGAGCCATCTCCCTCGGTGCAGAGAAAGATTCCGATTTCTTCGGAACCGGAGCTTTCTCTGCAGGGTGGCAGGGACGCCTTTGATGTCATGAGGAGTGTGCTGGCCACTGAGTCAGCTCCACTATCGGTCCCACCAGCTCTGTCCCCTGTAGTGCCTGTCTCCTCCAGACCCCAAGCGTAGGGAACCGGCGCTCCAGGACACCCCATTGGGTATTTCCTCTTCTTCCGAGGCCTCCCCTGATCATTCAGAGGAGCCCCCTCGTAAGAAGTGCAAGAGGAAGCGCATTGACTTCCCCGAGTCTGTCACTTCTGATACAGACTTAGATGATTCGGAAGGGTCCCCGAGATCCCCCTCTGAAGATGTTTCCTTCTCGGACATTCTAGAAATGCATAAGCAGAGGGGGAACTGGAATCCCCTAGCCCCTACCGAGGATGAGTCTGTATTTCTGGATGCGTTTGGTTCCCGACCTTCCACTTCCTGGGTTTCTCTGCCTTTCGATCCACTTATGGCAGTGGTGGCTCGAAAGGCTTGGTCAGCTCCGGATACAGTGGAACCAACTCCGAGGAGACCTGGCAAGTTCATCTCAACACCCCATGATAAGCAGTTCCTTACCAAAGGTGTCCCTGTTGATGCCATGGTGGTAGCAGCAGCCACCAAAAAAGAGTTAGCGGAGACCTCTTTGTCTGTCCATCCTCCTAACAAGGAGTCTAGGACTATGGACAGATATGGGAAGCGAATGTTTGCTTCAGCGACATTCTCTATGAGGTCACTGAACTACTTATGCCATTTTACCCGGCTTCAGAGGGATCTCCTTAAAGAACTAGGAGATACCCTTCAAGATCCATCACCTGAGGGGGCTCAAGCTAAAGTAGCTTCCCAGCTGCGACTCTTAATTCTATAGTCAACTCCTCCATAAGGCTCATTTCTTATGCAGCCGATGGTGCGAGTAGAGCCGCAGGCACGGGTGTAGCTCTTAGGAGGCATGCATGGATGCGGCTGTGCAATTTTGCGGAATCCTTTCAAGCGTCGTTCACCACCACCCCCTTTGATGGTTCCTTTCTTTTTGGAACACAGGTGAAAGACACTTTGACTAGGTGTGAACAAGAAGGCAAGACTCTCTCTGCTGTGGGAGTCCGGTTTTCCACTCCTCCTAGACCATATCCCAAAGGTCAGAAGAGTGGAAAACTGTGGTTCCGAAAATCCCAAGGAGCCTTGCCTGACACACGTAGCGATTTTTCCTCCAGGGGCAGAGGGGGAAACAATAACAACAGACGCCACCCACGTGGCAGAGGGGGTCCGCAGAACCAGGGCAACAGAGAATCCTTCTCTGATAAGCCCTTTCAGCATCCCTGAAGGGTTGCCTGGTTGCTCACCTCTGGAGGCAGTCGGGGGAAGACTTTCACTGTACCCAGAAGCCTGGCAAAGTTTAACGCAAGACAAATGGGTACGGTCCATTATATCCAGAGGTTACAGAATTCCCTTCTGTCAACCCCCTTGCAGTCAAGGAAATCCCTTTCAGATGTTCCACCCAATCTGAAGGACCAAGCAGTCATAGAAGTTTCAAAGCTGCTAGAAAAAAAAAGAGTCATCCAGGAAGTCCCGGCAGACCAACACGGATCCGGAACTTACTCAAGAGTCGTTTTGGTACCAAAAAAAAAACAGGGAACTGGAGACCAATTCTGGATCTCAGCAGGCTAAACAGGTCTGTACAAAGAACAAAGTTTTGGATGGTCACGCTACAGTCCATTCTACCCTTTCTGGGTCAGGACAATTGGATATGCTCGATAGATCTTCAGGACGCGTACTACCATATCAAGATGGACAGGTGCTCCAGGAGATTTCTTCGCTTCCGACTGGGAGCCAGTCATTACCAGTTCAGAGCTCTGCCCTTTGGTCTCACCACAGCCCCCAGGGTGTTCACCAAATGTATGGCAGTGGTCACGGCTTACCTGAGACGTCAAGGATTCCAGGTGTTTCCATACCTAGACGACTGGCTCCTCACTGCTACTACCAGGCATCATCTTCTACAGGCCAGGGACTACACAATCACAATCTGCTCACAGCTAGGCATTACAATAAATTTCAAAAAATCTGCCTTGTTGCCCTGTCAATCTATCACCTACGTAGGAGCAGACTTAAACACAAGGAACATGTTCGCAAGACTACCGCTAGACAGGGTGTCTGCAATTCGTCAGCAGGTACAAATTCTTATGCAGAGCAAAAGAATCCAAGTCAAGTTTGTCCTTCAAGCTCTGGGTTCCTTGGCAGCAGCCATTCTTTTAATCCCACTGGCCCGCTTTCACATGAGGATCCTTCAGTGGCTTCTGTTCACACAGTGGTCTTTTCAACAGCTGCCCATGTCTCACATGATTATGGTTACGGAAGCATGCAAAAGGCACCTTTCGTGGTGGATGGTCGCCCCACTAGTGACTCAGGGCAGACCCTTCATTCAGCCCCCTCCGGTAGCCACAGTGACCATAGACGCCTCCCTGATAGGGTGGGGGGGGCATTATCAGGGCAGGACAGACCAAGGCACTTGGCAGCCTCACGAGTACCATCTGCACATAAACGTCCTAAAAATCAGAGCCGTGCTCCTAGCGTTGCAAGCCCTTCAGAACTCTCTTCCTTCTGGGACCATTGCAATTCAAACAGACAACGTCAGTGGTGTGGTACATCAACAAGCAGGGCGGAACCAGGTCTTGCCCCCTGTGTCGAGAAGCACTCAGACTGTGGCAGTGGGCGATTTCCTCCCAACGTTTTCTGATTGCGATCCACATCCCTGGGAGGTCCAACGTCATAGCGGACAGGCTCAGCAGAGATATTCTCATGCCTCACGAGTGGTCTCTGAATCAGGAAGTTGCGGATCTTATTTTCCGCAAATGGGGACAGCCTTGCTGTGATCTTTTTGCCACCCCCTTCAACAGCAAATGCAGCAATTACTTCTCCCTCCTTCCGCTTCCAGGTCACTCACCCAGAGATGCTCTAGTCCACGATTGGCCTCAGGGTCTTCTTTATGCCTTTCCTCCATTTCCCCTGATTCCAAAACTCATACAGAAAGCAATATTGTTGGGTTGCAAAATGATCCTCATTGCCCCCTACTGGCCTTGATAGATATGGTTCCCGTTCCTGCACCATTACCTTCTTGATCAGCCCTGGACTCTGGATCCGATTCCAGACCTACTGATTCATCAATCAGGCGGGTTGCATCAGTCCCTCCAAATACTCCAGCTCACAGCTTAGTTGCTCCACTTCCAACCTTAGCCAGGCTTCCCAGCATTTCCCCGGCTGTACGTGAGATTATTGTCTCCTCTCACAAGTCCACAACCAGAAAGACTTATGCTAGTAAATGGAAATGTTTTTCTTGTTGGGCAGAGGCTAGAAACATAGATCCTTTTCAGCCCCAGTCCACGAAATTCTGGAGTTCCTAGCACAACTTTTTCATTCCGGGTCTGCTTCTGCTACAATCCGGGTTCAATTAGCGGCCATTTCTAAATTTCATGTTGGATTGTCAAATTCAAACATTATGTCTCATAAGCTCTGTAAAGCTTTTTGAGAGGGACTACTCTCCTTAGGCCCCCAGTGAGAGATCCCCCTCCTTCTTGGGACCTTAACTTGGTACTAACTTCCTTAACTCTGCCCCCCTTTGAACCAGCAGCGTCCTGCTCCTTTAAGTTTCTGTCTTGGAAGACACTCTTTCTGGTAGCTATTACTTCAGCCAGACGCGTCTCTGAACTTCAGGCACTGTGTTCGTCCTCCATACTTGGTTTTTCATAAAGACAGGGTTGCTCTGAGGACTAATCCTTCGTTTCTTCCGAAAGTCTGCTCAGAAAATAATTTAAACCAATCTACAGTCCTTCCTGTGTTTTTCCCTAACCACACCAACAAGGCAGAGTACAAATTACACCAATTGGACGTTCATAGACAATTGGGGTTTTATCTGCACAGGACTAAGGAAATAAGGAAATCTGACCAACTATTCCTTTCCTATGCTCTAGGCAAACAAGGTCTCCCAGTTTCCAAGGTGAACTTATCCATGTGGTTGTCTCATGCTATTACCTTCATCTATCAATTAAGGAACAAAGAGTTAACTATTAAACCGAAAGGTCATTCTACTAGGGCCTTGGCCACCTCTGTAGCCTTCCAATCTAGGATGCCCATGGATTCTATCTGTGCAGCTGCTACGTGGGCAAATCCTCATACCTTTATTTCTCATTACAAGCTAGATATGGTCTCCAGGAGCAGAGCTGACTTTGGTTCCACTGTTTGGAAGAGTCTGTTCCAATGAGCCACCCAGGATTGTAGGTGCTAGGGACGCTGTCCCAACCAGCAAGAATGAAAGCGAGATAGACAACTTAACATAAAGAAGTTATGTACCTACCATAACATTCCATGTTAGTTGTCTTCATCTCGCCTTCTTTCTTGCGTCCCACCCTCCATCCCCCTGTCCTATTGGACCGAAAGGAGTTCTGGTTTCACTGGCTGAGTGTTCTCTGGTTTGTTTCCTCTACTGACTTAGAGAGTATGATAGGTATTCTCAACCTATTTGTTTGGACAGGTTTATTCTCTGGCTATGTCTGGTGTTAGCTATTTCAAATGAGATCTGGGTAGCTATCGCTAGGCATCATGGGATAAGGGGTAGCCTTGAGCCAGTAAACAGCTCTCGAGCTATAGAAGATAGCCGAGTCAGAGCCGAGGATCGGCTCCAATCCCAACCAGCAAGAAGGAAGGCGAGATGAAAACAACTAACATGGAACATTATGGTAGGTACATAACTTCCTTTTTATTACCCACTTGGTTTGTTAAGTATACAAGTTTGATGTACTAGCCTTTACTGGTTTGACAGACAAGTTGCAAAATATCAAAATAAGATAACTTGCCTGTGTTGGGGGCTCCCTGTGAGCCTTGAGGCTTTCAGAGCCAGGTCAGCTGCAACTTGGGTTGTCTCCCCCTGGCGTATGACATGGTAGACTTTCTCGCTAGGCTTGGAAGGATCAGGACATCATGGAGGCCATCACCAAACGCCCTGACAGATATCTTGTTGCTCAAAAGGATAGTGCCCAGTGGAGCAAGGGTTTCCAGCAGATGTTATGGTGGTTCCAACAAGTACCAGGAAAGACCTTGCGGAACAGAGCTCTACTATCCATCCCCCCATTAGGGAATCTAGAGCATTAGACAGATTTGAGAAACATATGTATGCATCAGTGACCTTTGCCCTCAGGTCTCTGTATTATCTGGCACATGTGACAAGATTTAAGAGGGAGTTGATCAAACAATTCTCTAATACCCTGTCATGGGCCATGTCTGTAGAGGACAAGAAGTCTGTTTCTTTGCAACTGGCCACCCTCCAGTCTCTTTCCAGTGCTTCCATAACGCTGATTTCTTATGCTCAGAGGGAGCTGCTATTAGAAGGCACAGCTGGATACACCTCCATGATTTTGCGGAGCCCTTCAAGTGTTCATCCATCAATGCTTCCTTTGATGGATCCACCTTGTTTGCCTCTGTGGTGAAAGAAATGCACAGTAGCGAACACAATGGCAAGATTTTGTCTGCCGCAGGAATCTGTTTTTCTACCTCTCACAGTACCTTTTCTCAAAACCAGAGAGGTCACAATTCTTCTGAAGACTCCTATGGAGAAAGGTCCCCATGCGGGGGGGGGGGGGGGGGTTGGGGGCTGAGACAGCCCACAACACCACAGCTTCAGAGCTCCATTCCCAGAGAAGCAGTTTCAGTATTCCTGAAAGGTTGTCCAACTGCTGCAGTCTGGAGGCAATCAGTGGATGCATATCCCTGCACCCACAAGCCTGGATAGCCTTTACCAGAGATTCTTGGTGCAGAATATAATATCCAGAGGTTATTATATACCATTTCCTTTCTCCCTAGTACACAAGAAAATAATTCCTAATGTTCTACCCAGTCGAAGGAAACTGGCAGCTAACGAAATACAAAAGCTGCTGGAAAAAAGTCATGCGACCAGTCCCACCAGACCAAGAAGGATCTGGAACCTATTTTTTTTTTAGTGCCAAAGAAAACCAGGGACCTATAATCAGTTCTGGATGTCTGCAATCTAAATTAGTTCATCAAACACTTTGTTTCAGATAGTCACTGTTTAGTCTATTCTGCCACTTTTATGGAAGGATGATTGGATGTGCTCCATAGACTTCCAAGATGTGTACTGTAATGTCAAAATACACATGCGCTCCAGGAGATGGCTACATTTCTGGCTGCGAGCCAGTCACTACCAGTTTAGACCACTGCCCTTTGGTCTCACCACAGCCCACAGGGTGTTCAAGTGCATGGCAGTCATAGTAGCTCACCTGAGGCTACATGGATTCTGGGTGTTTATTTGGCTAGACAACTGGCTCCTATCTGCTTCCACCAGGCCTATACTGATTCAGGTCAGGGACAGCTTGTTCCACCTAGGCCTTCAGCTAGGCATTACTTTAAACTACACCACTTCACAGCTCTGCCCTTTGCAAACTCTGGAGTTCATTGGTGCCTGTCTACATACCTGAACACAAGTAGCAGGTCTGGCAGCAACAAGAATGGAGACTTTCACAAAAGCAAGCATTGCACATCCTGGCTCTTCATTCACCTCCTGCCAGATTAATCCTGCAAGTACCGGGGTCAATGGCAGCTTCAGTAATATTGGCACCCTGGTTCTGCAGTGGACTCTAGTGATACAGTGGTCAGTAAGACACCATCCACTGACACCTATTTACATAAACGTTTGTAGGCGTCACATAGCACTGGTGGGTTCACAGAAGTCTTTCAGGGCTGCCTTTCACTTAGCCCACTCCTGAGGCCACAGTGACTACGTATGCCTCCCTAGGGTGGGAGTGCATTATTTGGGAAGGACAGACCAAGATATGTGGTCCTAGACTGAGACCAGTCTTCATATCAATATCTTAGAAATGAGAGGAGTCTTATTGGCATGGCAGGCTTTATAAGATGCTCTTCCTCTAGGGATGACTGCCATTCAGACGGACAACATACAAGTGGTCTGCTACATCAACAAGTGGGGGGAACCTGATCCTCTCCTCTGTTGGGAGGCAGTGAGAGTTTGGCAATGGACAATCTCTTCTGGCTGCTTTCTTTTTGCAATGCATATTCTGCTTGCAGACAAACTCAGCAGATCCATCTTACTTCATCAAGAGTGGTCTGACACTCCATTAGTGGCAGAAATTATATTTTGCCAATGGAGGTCAACTTTGCTGCAACCTCTTTGCTTCTCCCCTCACTGCCAAGTGCAGCAGGTACTTTGCCCTGATTCCCCCAGAGGGAGAGTAACCGAGAGACTCTAGTTCGCAATTCGGTCACTTATATGCCTTCCCTCCCACTCCTCTCATCCCTAGGTTTATTTAGAAAGCATTACAGCGGAAGAGCAAAGTTATCCTCAGTACCCGATTCTGTCCTTGCCAAATATGGTTCCCTTCCTGTGGCTTGTCCTAGTTCATCCTCCCTGCATGCTGGATCCTATTGAG
The DNA here is from genome assembly GCF_019279795.1 of Protopterus annectens. Classification (NCBI taxonomy): domain Eukaryota; kingdom Metazoa; phylum Chordata; order Ceratodontiformes; family Protopteridae; genus Protopterus; species Protopterus annectens. The sequence goes on from NC_056733.1 coordinate 633,407,846, forward strand.
GATCTTCTGTCTCACCCATCTGGTTTGCCTCACAGGGGCATGCAGTGTCTCAAAGTGACTACATGGTTTCTGTACTTCCAGTAATGGCTAGAAACTTCAGGCTTTTTCCCCCTGTTCCCATATTCTTATGTCATCCCAAAAAGCCTCTACCAGGAAGATTATAAGAGCAAGTGGAAAAGATTTTGCATCTGGGCCCAACAGAGACATTTAGACCCCTTTTCAGCACAGATTCCAGCAATTCTTGATTTCTGGCTTCCATCTTCAACAATGAGGCTACTTATTTGCCAGTTAAGGTTCAACTGGTTGCAATCTCATATTTTCACTTCGGTGAAAAGCATTCTTCACTAGCTTCTTTGAAACTCTGCAAGGCTATTCTTATAGGTACTTTGGTGCTTTGACCTCCCATTAAGGTCCCTATTCCTCTTTGGAACCTTACACTTTTCCTTAAATTCTGCCTTGGCTGAAGGCTCAAAGGTGGGCTGAGTCAAGGCTTAAAGCATTTATCCAAGAAAACACTTTTTCCTTGGTTGCCATTACCTCAGCTAGATAGGGTTCAGAGCTGCATGCACTTCCTTCACAAACCACCTTACCTAATTTTTCGTAAGGGCAGAGTACCCTTTGGACTAACTCTTCCTTCCTGACTAAAGTATTTTCAGACGTTAATCTTAACTAGCCAATTAACCTACCAGTCTTCTACCCACATCATTCTAACATGGGAGAATGCATGCTTAATTTGTTAGATGTTCATAAACAGCTCAGATTCTGCATTCACAAAACTGAAGACCAAAGGAAGTAAGAAAAACTGTTTGCCCAACGTAGCCTTGGAAAAGGAGACAAAGCAGTATCAAAAATAACCTTATCTAGATGGCTCACCCATTGCAATTGTTTTCATTTGCAAGAGTAAAGGTTTATCATTACCCAAACATCCTGAAGTGCACTCCACCAGATCTGTGGCCATAGCATCAACCTTTTGGTCCAAAAGTTCTGTAGATATTTGTCCACCTGCTACATAGTCCAGTGCTCATAACTTTATAGCTCATTACATGTTGGAAATCATATTGAGGAATAGGGCAGATTTTGGCTATTCTGTACTTCGAAATATTCCCCTTAAGGACTACCCAAGATTACTGCAGCTGGGAAAGTCACAAGGTTCTTCTGAAGACTCGTATGGAGAAAGGTCCCCATGTGACGGGGGGGGGGGGAACTGAGGCAGCCCACAACACCACAGCTTCAGAGCTCCATTCCCAGAGAAGCCCTTCCAATGTTCATGAAAGGTTATCTGACTGCTGAGCTCTGGAGGCAGTCAGGGGATGCTTATCCCTGCACCCACAACATCAGATGTTATAGTTACATACTCACCATAACAACGCATCTGTGCTGTTTATTTTCATTCTTCCTCCGCTTCCCACCATCCAGTCCCCCCTCCTTTTGATTGTCTTGTAGCATGACCTGAGGAAAATTCCTTAATGGTCTTGCTATGTGGTCTGCAGGATTCTCTTTCTCTGCTGCTTCTCCTTTTTCACCCATTAGCAATGTCTGTACTTTTACCTCAGAGACTTAATGGCTGATGATCCTTTGTATGTGCGATTAATTAAAGAGAGGACAAACTTGATCTGGGGTAACCTAAGGGGATGAGAGGGATTATAGTTAGGGGAACGAGCTTAGAGCTACAGAGCTTAATGTCTGTCAGAGTGGCCAAGCACAGATCCAAGATCCATCAGTTGAGGACAACACAGATGCAGAGTTATGGTGAATACATAGCTATAATTTTTCTTCAGGCTGTGGGTTGTGTCCACTTCAGAACATTGAGCCTAGCTTTGACCTTTGGAGCACCTTGTCAGTTATCAGCTAGAGAGTCAACTTATTTTACTTGGCATACTAGTAACCATTTCTACACGCAATCCAACCTTCCAGTCTGTCCATCTTCAGTGCAAGGCTACAAGCTTCTTGTGTGTGAGCAGATGAAGAATGATACATAAACCTATGTAGATATTATTCTGCATGGTAGTCCTGAGTAGCTGGCAAAACTTGCTGTCTTGGGTGTGCTGATAAGTCGTAATGTACTTTTCCTGTAAAGCAGTGTAGCAGTTGCATTTAGCTATCCTTTGCTGACAGGCTTTACAGTTTTAACTGTTAGGCAAGATATATTTTTAATAATTTTTATCAACATTTTGTAACTTGCACTTGTATTTTTTTAACTCCCTTGTTGTCAAAGTCCATCTTCAAATATAGTTGTAAATAACCCCTGTATTCAAGAACATTGTTAAATGGGGAGGGTAGGTGGTGTTAAATATAGTCAGTGTACTCCATTTACTTTGCTTGATTCTTTAAAAAAAAAAAAAAAAAAAAAGGATGGGTAATACACTTGCAGCTGAAGAAAAAGAATTAGTAAGCTTATCACTCATAGATGAGTAGTTTGAACACTGGAGGTGTTTCTGCTAGTCTGTGGGTGAGGAATCTGGCTAGTGAACATTGGAATACACAAGGTAGTTTAGAGAAAAATGCTTTTGTATAGAAACTGACTGTCAAACAGAAAGGTTATTTATACTGTATACACCAAATTGCTTGAGATGTAAGGGTGGTGGTATTTGTTTTGATGAATTCTTGTTTATTTTAACAGCCTCTTCCGCAAGTGCAGCTTCAACTGCAGAGAAGGCACCCAGTGCACAGACATCTGAGACACAGGAAGAGTTTGTTGATGACTTCAGAATTGGAGAACGAGTTTGGGTAAATGGCAGCAAGCCTGGTTTCATTCAGTTTCTTGGTGAAACACAGTTTGCTCCTGGCCAGTGGGCGGGGATTGTTTTAGATGAACCAATTGGGAAGAATGATGGCTCTGTTGCGGGAGTTCGATATTTTCAGTGTGAGCCTCTTCGTGGAATATTTACAAGGCCATCAAAGTTGTCACGCAGTCCTTCTGAAGGAGAAACTAATGGTACTCAAACTGCACCAACATCTAGAGCTACATCTCCAACATCTATATCAGTGGCTGGCGTGATGTCTCCATCCTTTGCAGCAGCTACACCAACAACTCCTCCTCTAAAATCTCCTCTACCATCTAAAGAGCCCACAACTCCTGTAACCAACCTTACCCGAACTACAAGCGATTCTATATCAAACCTTTCTGAAGCTGGCTCAGTGAAGAAAGGTGAACGTGAACTAAAGCTTGGGGACAGAATTCTGGTAAGTGCACTACATCTAGTTTCCATTTGCAACAGTGTCTTACTTTTGAGTTGGGCAAGGCTCATGAGTGGCTTCTTTATTTTTTAGTAGTTTCTTCAAAATTCACTTTTATTAGATTGTTTTTTATTGTAGATTTATTTTATGCTCTTCATTACAGTAGTAGATAGGAAATGCAATCTACTGGACAGTATCTAAATGACTTCCAGAGAATCATTTTAAACTCATAGTTTCACAGATACTCAGTAGGCTATCGATCTTTGAGTATGTTGGGAAGCATAGCCTTACTTTCCCACGGTAGTTTTTAGCCCTTACATTTTTCATACAAGTAACCCAGAGATGGACGTAATATGGACAGCTTGGGATATTTACTTGTAGTAAACTTAAAAGGCAAAAACAAACTACTACAAACAAATGAGAGAGAAACCTCACAGTCGCACAAAACAAAGCAGTACAAACGAGATAATTAAGCGCTTTTCGTTTATTCTAATAAATAAACTTCCTCAGACCAAGTAAAACAAAACGTCACAGTTTAAATATTCTCTGGGCTAGTGCTTGCAAAAACAATTAACTTAAAGTGAAAGTTTACTTACAAGACACGCCCATCTAAAAAGCACAACTAGACTAAAAACTGCTTTTAAGACAAAAGCTGGAGGTACAAATAATCAAACTAACAATGCAGCTACTAATATCCATGATAAAATAAAATAAAATAAAAATCAAGCCTACTATTGTATTAGCAAGGCAGAAAAATTATTAATGACAGGTGCGATAGAAACTCCACTGGTGTTTGTACAGCTAGTGTAATACTAATACCTAAATTTACACACTAAACTAAGTATGGTAATACCTCTAATGTGAAAACGTGATTAATAACAAATTCAACGAGCAATACACATGTAATGGCTAGACAAAAGTCCTTGAACATTACGATAGCAAAGTCGTACTTGTATGAAAAATAAAAAATGGAAAATAAAAAAATAAGTGAAAAAAATTGTTAATAAATGAATAATGGAAATAAAAACCTGACGCAGCCTAACTATTGAGGCTCCTGAGTTTAAGAACACTACTTAAAGAACAGTTCTCGTTCAGACCTGGTGTACTATATGCGTTGAGCCTGTTATTGTAATGTTCAAGGACTTTTGTCTAGCCATTACATGTGTATTGCTCCTTGAATTTATTATTAATCACATTTTCACATTAGAGGTATTACCATACTTAGTTTAGTGTGTAAATTTAGGTATTAGTATTACACTAGCTGTACAAACACCAGTGGAGTTTCTATCGCACCTGTCATTAATAATTTTTCTGCCTTGCTAATACAATAGTAGGCTTGATTTTTATTTTATTTTATTTTATCATCGATATTAGTAGCTGCATTGTTAGTTTGATTATTTGTACCTCCAGCTTTTGTCTTAAAAGCAGTTTTTAGTCTAGTTGTGCTTTTTAGATGGGCGTGTCTTGTAAGTAAACTTTCACTTTAAGTTGTTAATTGTTTTTGCAAGCACTAGCCCAGAGAATATTTAAACTGTGACGTTTTGTTTTACTTGGTCTGAGGAAGTTTATTTATTAGAATAAACGAAAAGCGCTTAATTATCTCGTTTGTACTGCTTTGTTTTGTGCGACTGTGAGGTTTCTCTCTCATTTGTTTGTAGACATTTACTTGTAGTGCCTGTCCATGAAGGGACATGGGTGCCAAACAAGGGGTGAATTTGCAGTTTCCTAATCATTTATCCAAACTGAATTTGAATAGATTAAGAGAAATACTTTGCTTTATGTGGAGTAGAAGACCATTAAATAAATACTTGTTATGAATAGTTATTGTCTGTGATACATACATATCCCTTCAACGTGTTCTGTTTATGTTGAGAAAGATTGAGCTCCCTTGTATAGATGTTCATGCTACAACTGGATTTGCAAATATGTAATAGTTCTGACAGAATAGAGTCTGCTAAGATTGTATACTCGAGGCAGAGGTTGCCTTTTAGTAGCCTGTATGATAAAGAGTAGAGGGATAAGATAGACTGCAAACATGGTAGCAAATTCGAAATAATTAGCTTCATATTGTAATTGGAGAGCATACAATCTGTCATATAATTCCAAAAATGAAATCAACAGAAAACTGAAGAAAAAGTTATTAGTAATACTTGATGCCCATATGTTATATTATAATTATATTCAATAATTATTAATGAATAATACTTAAAGCTTAATATTTAAAGATGCTCATTCAAGCCAGGAGCATATAATGCTTCCAGCATGACAATCCAACGTCTTTCTGATCAAGAACCTGGTGCCATTCACCATTATGCAAGCTAATCTATCAACGCCTGTAAAAGGAAAAAAAATTGGCACC